>NC_021166.2:43849167-43877058 GCF_000331145.2 Cicer arietinum
TAAGGTTTACAAGACACGCTCTATCATGCTTAACATTCAAACTATCTCCACAAACATCATGATCTAATCTATCATACGACCATTAAATCTAATCATGCTTATCAAACCTCTAATATATCCCCAATCAACATAGTCATAGGCGTTACTAAAGTCAATTATGAGAGAAACATCTTTCATATTTCCTTGTCTCGCTTTCAAGAAATGGATCATTTCAAATATCGTTAAGGATGTTAATAATGACAAACATAGAAGGGAGGAAGATGAAGATATGAGGAAGACAAACAACCCTCTAGGGTTTCATAAACCAAATAAACAACTCGAATGTGATAGGATCACAATATGTATATATACAAGAGAATAGAAAAGTCTAAACTACTCTTACTACTAATATATAATAATATTATCTAATAGTTCCCCTCAAACTCACGATGCATTAACATAAAACATTGAAAGTTTGACAACCAAAAAATGAAAACGTTAAAATAGAATGCATCTTTGTGAATAAATCAACAATCTGTAAGGAAGAGGAGATAAAAGGTAGTATAATGGTTTCATGCTGAAGATGATGACGAGTAAGATGACAATCAATTTCAATGCGATTGGTGCGTTCATGAAAGACCAAGAGCAATTTGAATAGCACTCTTGTTATCGCAGTGCATTAGAGTTGGCTCAGAAAGTGAGATACCCATATCATATAGAAGTCATTGCAACCAAACTATTTTAGCAGTAGTAGATGTCATAGCACGATACTCAACTTCTGTAGATGTCTTGTTTCTTACTTTTCTAAGAAATAAGAGAGTCTCCAATAAAGATACAGAATCATGTGGTGGACTTACGATATTTGGTTTCACCAGTCCAATCAGCATCAGAATAAGCATGTAACTCCAATGAAGACGATGACGAAAAAAGAAGGCTCTGAAATTGAGTTCCTCGTAGATAACGAAGAATACGAAGAACAGTTGTCCAATGTACTGTAGTCGGAGACAAAAAACTGACTAACAATATGAACAACATAAGCAATATCAGGTCTGGTAATCGTAAGATACACCAAGTTGTCAACCAAAGTATGGTACAAAGTGCGATCTGGTAAAAGAACACCATTTGAGGGAGCATATTTCATAAATACTATTATATGCTGCTCAAGAGGATTATATGTTGCTCTATTATCAGAAATATGAGTCTGTTCAAGAATATTGACAATGTACTTGGATTGAGAAAGAAGGTAGCCTTTAGGAGAGTAGGCAACTTCAATCCCTAAGAAATAGCAAAGAGTTTCTAAGTCCTTCATCTCAAACTTCTTGGCTAACTGTAATTTCAACTTATTGATTCCACTAACATCATTACTTGTAATAATCATATCATCAACATACAAAGAAAGCATAATGCGACCATAAATGGTAGACCTTATAAAAAGTGTCGAATCATGTTCACTAGAGCGGAAACCAAGAGAAGTGATCACAGTAGAGAATTTCATAAACCAAGCTCGAGGAGCCTATTTAAGACCCTAGAGAGCCTTTTTTAACTTACACACTTCCGCATGACTATGAGAAACTCCTTGTGGAGGGACCATATAGACTTCTTCATGAAGCTCACCATTTTTAAAAACGCATTTTTGACATCCATTTAGGAAATATGCAATTGATGAATAGATGCAACTGCAATAAGAGTTCGGATAGTGGTCATCTTGGCCACAAGAGCAAAAGTTTCTTCATAATCCATACCATATTGTTGAGAGAATCTTGTAGCAACAAGATCTGTTTTACAGCGCTCAACCGACCCATCAGACTTAGTTTTGATCTTGTATAACCAACAAGACCCAATAGCACGCTTTCCAGGAGGAAGAGCTATTAATTCCCAAGTATATGTTTTGTGCAATGCAGAAAGTTCTTCTTCTATAGCATGCTGCCAAAGAGGATCAATAACAACCTCTTTATAGGAAAATGACGCAGACATACTGTGAATAGAGCTTAAGATAGAAGCAAACGAAGCTCAATAAGTGGAATAAACAAAATTAGGTAACTGAAGCATTATCAACAATCGCATGAGGTAGTTGGATAGTCGGGGGGACAAAGGAGATGTCATCATGTGGAGTAGTAGTATATGTCATGCAATTCACAACATTACAATCACTAGAAGCATTATCAGTAGGACCAAATGGATCAACATGGGTTAGTTCTGAACTTTTAATAACTTGAGAATAAGAGAAAACGGAGTAAAAGAGAATGTGCTCAAGAAAAACATCATTGCGAGAAACATATAGTTTTCTTGCATGAGAATTATAACAAAGATAACCCTTTTGTCCATCCCCATAACCAAGAAAAACACACATGACAGACCGAGAAGATAACTTATTGCGTTCTACTTGTGGACGAAGAACAAAACAAGAAGAACCAAAGACTTTCAGAGAATAATAATCATGGAGAGAAGCATAGAATATTTCAAAGGGAGACAAATCTGATATGACAGAAAATGGAGTTCGATTAATAGCATGAACAAAAATAAGAACTGCTTCCCCCCAAAACTCATTGGGAACCGAAGCAAACAACAAAAGAGAATGAGTAGTTTCGATAATATGACGATGTTTCCTTTCAGCAACTCTATTTTGTTGAGGAGTATTAGTACAAGATGACTGGTGGAAGGTGTCATCATAAGCAAGTAATTCAGAGAATTTATTAGAGATATATTAACCACCTAAATCACAACGAAAACACTTTATAACAACATTATTTTGAGTCTTGACCATGACACGAAACATATGATAAATGTCAAAAAAAATCAGACCGATTTTTCATAACATAAACCCAATAATAACGAGTAGAATCATCAATAAACGAAACATAATATCTGGATCTACCTTTAGTGAGAACCAGTGATGGAGCCCAAACATCAGAGTGAACTAAATCAAAAGGCGCATATGAAACTGAAACACTTTTAATAAACAGTAAAGTTGGAAATTTAGCAAGTTTACAACTACAACAATTTGACATATCACTGGTTTTTAACTTTCCTAAAAATTCAGTAGAAGCCAAATATTTTAATCAAGAAGCAGAAACATGTCCAAGGCGAGAATGCCATAAGTAAAAACTAGAAGACGGAGAATTCAAGTGAAAACTAGAAGACGGAGAATTCAAGTGAAAACTAGATAATAAATCAGAAGTAGTTATTGAGGCTGTAGTATTTGGGACTCGCAGGTCATCCAAAACATAAAGTCCCCCTTGTCTATGGCATGTCCCAATCAGCTTCCTGGAACGTGGATCATGCACACAACAAAAAGTGGAAGAAAATATAACTGAATAACCGAAGTCACATATTTAAGTAACAGAAGCAAGACTCAAAGTGAGATTAGGAATATAATAAACATCACAAAGAGACAAGTTAGGTGTGGAGACAGAACCAATGTCTACTAATGGCATATGTGTACCATCAACTGTCATAGCCAACACAAACGAGGCAAGATTCACAAACACAAAAGATTTATCATCATATATCATATGGTGAGATGCTCCAAAATCAAGAATCCATATGGAATGAGATATACCTCACATACTAGAAGAGTCAAACCTTTAAAAAAGGTGGCAAACATGGCATATGATTGAGTGGCAAGAAGTTTTTAAAGTTGTTCTGGAATATATGATATTTAGGAAGCAGTCTCAGATGAGTATACATAATCAAAACTAGAGCCACAACATTGGACGATGGCCCCCTGAAATTCTTCTTATGTGTTATCCTCAATTTCAGACAATGTGATTTTCTAATGATCTTTTTCTTTGCAAAATGCACATTCATCGTTACCAAGTCCAACCCTTCCTTAAGGTTTTTCTTTTTGAACAGAAGCAACAAAAACAGATGGAGGAGTTGAGAGAATTCCCTTATCTGACACACTAGAATGAGTCTTAAGTCTGATTTCTTCTGCCAATAATTCACTAACTACTGATTTCAACATTAGGAAGATGGGAATGATACAAAATACCCCCCACAAAGGCTCTCAAAATCATCATGAAAAGCCATCAAAAACCAAACCATATGTTGCTCCTATCTCTGATCAATGTACGCTTTGACATCTTTCAACTCAGTTGATTCCATAAGAGTCAATTGATCCCACAAATTAGTCATTGCCGAGTAAAATTCATTAATGGTTATATTGTTCTACTTAAGGGTCCTAATATCACTTTCCAACTGATAATGTTTTGTAAAGTTAGACTGAACATAAAAATATTTCAAGTGATCCCAAATCTCTTTAGCAGTATCATACTTTGCTAGTTGCACTCCTATAGACAACTCAACAGAATTATTAATCCAAGTAATAATTTTTGAATTACTAACATTCCATGTTTTCAGATCTTTTGCATATTTAGCTTCATCCATTTTATCTATAGGTTTAATAGAAGTTCTATCAACATAATTCCACATATTTTTTCTAATAAAAAAAATTCATCACATAACTCCAAGAAGAGTAATTTTATTCATTGAGGAGAATCATCTTTAGTACATTCCATAACAAATAATGACAGGAAAATATAATAAACACAATCACTAAGACAAAATAAATTAGGGATAACATGTTAATAGCAGAGTCAACAAACAACCAAACAAAATTGTGCCGGAGACAGAAGAGCAGAACCACGCGGAAAAATAGAAGAGCAAAATAGCACTAGAGACAACAGAGCAGAATCGCGCCGAAAACAGAGGAAACAAATCGGTACCGGTTGCAAAACGGGTCGCACAAAAGTTGTGACCACTTTACAGTAGATCCCAAAATCAACCAAAACTTTTTGATATCATATTAATAATGACAAACATAGAAAGGGGGAAAATAATAGAAAAGTCTAAACTACTTGAATGTGATACATATAATTTTGTTATGTATCACCTTTTTTGTGATGAGGCATTACATATCTTTGCCATTCATCAATTATCCATCGACACATGTTGCTTATTTTGTACTGTCGTTATCTTTTTCTGTAACGATACATTTTCATTAGAACCTATCTATGTATTGTTGTAATATATAACTTACATTAAAATTACTTTTTGACGTCTATAAATTCATTATATTTTTAAAATTTTGATTTGTGTATTATCTTTTTCTCTATTTTTAGAATTTAGACCGAACTAGTAATTAAGAATATTTGGTTGAATTCATACACGAGTATAAATTATATGTTATAATATTTATGATATTAGAACTCCATCTAATTCATATCGCACTTTGCACCAAAATTTTGGGGTAGTTATTAGTAAACCATTTTGTTGTTACTTCACGGATTGCATGAACATAATTTGGCATGATATTATAATATATTTTTTACAATGTCATCTGAATCATAAATTTTTCAGAAGTAGATGATGTGTATATAATAGTAGATGGCCTTATTTTAATTTCTATATATTATTTTATTTATATTTAATATTGTCAATATGTTCTCCCTATATATATATTCATTTTTGTATTCGTCCTAATATATTTAATGAATAGAAAATTGGCTACATATTTTAATAACTTGTTTTAAAATTCTAAATAATATGCAGAGAATAATATTTTATTTCTTCTTTACACGCTTTGATGTTTGTATTAGAATTATAATAATTACATACGTAATTATCATTTTAAAGTAAAAGTATTTTACAAGGACGATTAATCACATATCAATTTTTTTAATTAAATTCAAAACAATTCACAAAAGAAAATATTTGCTTCATGCATAACACGGATTCTTAAACTAATATATACATTTGATAATGTTTCTATAAGTGTATTATCACACAAAACTCACCCCTAGGATCTCCTCGTTAGCCAAATCCTATACGTAAACTATATGAAATGAACTGTTAAATATATAATTGATCTCTGTATTTTGTAAGTTTTTAATTTGATTTTGATCTTTACAAATATTTTTTGTTTATATTTTATACTTGCTCTATTATTTTAGTGCATGTAAAATTGATTTTTATTCAAATAAGTCTCTGTAATATATATAATATTTTATTTTAGTCCATCAATTATTTGCAATATCTTAAATTGCAGGGACTAATTTCAATAAACACCAATTTTGTAAAAATCATAAATAAAGTAAAAAAATTTACGAAGATGAAAATCAAACAAAAAGAATTTACAATAACTAAATAAATAAAAAGTTTTTAAAAAGACTCATCGTATATTTAAGTCTGTAATGAATAAGAAATAATTAAACAAAACTTATTTCTTTTTCAAAATGTCGTAATTTTAATACTTAAATTTTACAAGTTTCAATTTTAATTTTTTTGTAAAGTTTTTGTGTGTGCATAAATCAGTTACATTTTAATTATTAAATACAAACAATTGATTTAAATAGGATTCAAAGGTTACTATATTAAAAATCTATCAATAATAAAATATACATTTGAATACTTCTAAAAGTTTATTGTCAAAGCACTCTTAAACTATCCACAAAGTCTACTTCTAAAAGTCTTTTGAATAACTTTTTGACGTAATATTATAGAAATTATAAATACTTTCATAAAAAATATTATTTTAAAAATAAATGAATTAAATATAAGTTTTTAAATTTGGTGCTTTAAAATTCGTATTCAATACATCTCTTATTAAAATATTATAAATTTTTGTTCTAGAGACTATTATAATGTCTTAAATATGACTGTAAAATTATCTAATAAATTTGTATTGGATTATTATTATTAAATTATGAAATAAATAAATTGAATATATATTATTAATGTATCTTTAATTTCTAATAATTAATTATATACTTTTTGAATTTACTTAATTTAAAAAAAAAATATTGATAAAACCCGTGTGTCAACATGCAGCAGTAACGTAAAAAAACACGCAGTGGTACTCTACCATATTTTTAAACGCGTCATTAGTTTATTAATATACTCCTCAAAAATATACTTTGCTACTCAATTTGATTTATAGAATTAGTAATAAAAAAGAATTTTGTGCTGGGAAAATAAATAAAAGAGAAACTTAAATAAATATCACAACACAAGAAAATTACGTTAAAATTTTAAATCCGAAAGAAAAAAAAAACTATAAATGTTGTCTAATGACAAGTAGAGAATAGAAAATTGTTGCGACAGATAGATTTTTCTCAAATTTCTCATGACATTCAGTACATCAACACTCTTTAAAATAATATTTAAATTATATCTCACATCACTCTAATAAAAGAGTAGAAGAGAAAAGAAAAGAAACTGAAACAAATTTAATGTGTTTCTAATTAATGCAATTGAAAAACTAAAGTCATATATATAACATTAAATTCTCTTTTTCTTTACAATTTTATGTAATGTGAGACTTTTTTAAATCATCAATTTCAATCAAACCTAAGACTTAGGATGTGTTTGTATTTTGATGAATTTAATTACTAAATTTTTTTTTGATGTTTTTAAAGAGTATAGTGACAATACAACACATTTTAAAAACAAAAATAATTATGACTATTTAATTATTTTTTTTGTACTATATACACAATAACAATTAAAAGAGATATATATTGTTTGTGTTACTCAAAGTTTATGCGTCTGCCCGAGAATTACTCTATCACATCTTTAAATACCACCATTGGACCACCCTAACATGAAATTCATCCCTTTCGATCTTTTACTTTAGTCATAGCTATGTCTCATTCTTTGCTTCCTTTAGCCTTTTTTGTGATCCTACTCGTACAGGTCGTGGTTGCCGTTGACCCAAATTGGTATGATGCTCGTGCAACCTTCTATGGTGACGAGGGAGGTGCTGAAACCATGCGTAAGTCATCATAAAATTACACTCCCTTTTTCTTTCTTTAAATAACATTTTTATCATTACCAACCCCAATTAAACAAACATAGTATAAAATGAAAATCCTCTTATCTTTCGCAAGTTATTTTTCGTGATTGATTTTATGGGCTATTTGGATTCTCAACAATAAACAACCGTAAATATTAGTTATTAAATAAAAATCAGACGACTTATATTTAAAAATATATATTAAAATTGATATATTAGTAATATCAATATAAAAGTCGTCTATTCTTCGTCCAAACATTGAGATCACCATGTGTATGACTGTCACCCTTTTTGAAAAATTTGTGCCTCAAACACGATTATTATCGAGAAAAAAAATATTATTTAATTATTTACTTTTTTTATTTGATATATAACATGGAGACTCCTTTTATCAAAAAAAATGTGGACTTTTATGGTCCCAGTCCAAAAAATAAGGGACCGTCCCATTTTTTATATTTTGTGTTTAAGTGAAATTAATTAATTTTTTGTGAAAATTTATATATTTATTTAAATAGTATTTAAGATGTTAATTAAAAATTCTTAATCAATTTATTTTTCATATTTACAATTTATGTCTAATTTCAATGTATTTATAATGTTAACAGTAAATTCAAAAAGTATTTAAAAGTAATTTAAGTAGCCACAAAAGTTTTTTAGTATTCAATCTTTTGTTTTCCTTAAAAAAAAAAAGTTTTTTGCTATTACTTCAAATAAAATAACTAGACCGTTCTGTATATTTTGGACCGGAACCATAGAACTTGTCATATAAGATATAGTTTATTTGTATTCAGAGGGGGCTTGTGGTTATGGTGATCTATTCAAACAAGGATATGGACTTGCAACTACAGCACTAAGCACAGCTCTATTCCATAATGGAGCTACTTGTGGTGCATGTTTTGAGATCATATGCGTCAATGATCCACAATGGTGCATAGAGGGTGCAGGCTCAATCATAGTAACCGCAACAAATTTTTGTCCTCCAAATTACACCAAGCCTAAAGAAATTTGGTGTAATCCTCCACAAAAACACTTTGACTTATCATACAAAATGTTTACCACTATTGCAAAATATGAAGCTGGTGTCATCCCCGTTAAATATAGACGTGTTCCATGCATCAAAAGTGGGGGGGTTAGATTTGAGCTAAATGGAAACCCTTATTTTGTAATTGTTTTAGTGTATAATGTTGCTAATGCTGGTGATGTTACTCGTATGAGTGTTAAAGGTTCTAACACTGGATGGATTCCCATGTCACGCAATTGGGGACAAAATTGGAACCTTGGAAGTAATTTGGTTGGACAAGCATTGTCATTTTGGGTTACTACAAGTGATGGAAAAGCTTTGGAGTTTAGTTCGGTTGCTCCTTCCAATTGGCAATTTGGTCAAACCTATGAGGGCAATGGAAATTTTTTATGATTTGAATAATTTAATTGAGAAGTATCATGTAATTTTAGTGTAAACTTGTACACTTTTATATTGCATAATAATAAATAAAGTTTTGTTAAATAAAATAGGAATTTTATACAGCAAAAAAAAAGAATTTTATTTTATACAAATAAAAAATTTCCTAATATTTTAACAGAAGCTATTTAAAGCTTAAATAAGTATTTATTATATTATATAAAATATATTGTGAAGTAGAAAGCATAGAGAGTTTGCTTTTGTTTATAATAAGTTAATTTTTAGTTAGAGTGTGATTCAAAATTAGTGGATGATGCTTTTCATTCTACTAATGAAGTCCATTGCAATAAATTATTTACTTCGATGTAAAAATATAGATTTTTTTTGGTACAAAAGTAGGTCAATCTAACTTTAAAGTAATTTAGTATATCTTGGATTTGTGCAATGCATGAGTGAATATACTGTATAATATTTTCTACTATTTTGAAAATTATAAAACCAAATTCCAAAGTCACTAATCTAAAGAATAAAATTTTAAAAAATAAGAATCTAAATCCATTAACTTCTAAAAGACCAATCAATAGTAATCCCAATAAATCTGTCAAAAAATAATAATAAACCCAATAATTATACTAAGAGAAAAAAAAAATCTACTACATGTTAAAGACATTTTATTATCAATTTATATGGTTTTTTTTACGTCAATTTAAATGAATTTGTTTGACAAAAATATAGCTTAAATATAAATAAAATATCAATGAATACCTTAAAGAAATGGATTAAAAAATAAATATAGAAATTTAATATTAGAAAGTGATTTACTCAACCTTCCCATGCAATTACTTGTTCCACAAATCAAATGATTTATTTCTCCACAATTATTATAAATTAATGCATCTACACTGTTTCCAAGAGAAAGATCCATTGGAAAACTACAACTATTGAATAAGTCATGTATTCAATTGATTAATTAAATTAAAACATTTTTTATAATTCCAAAAATACCCTTATTTTATGAGGGAAATATTTACTTCAGTAACTTACAAACTTTTAAATATAAAGTTATTTATATGGAAAATAATTTTTGTGTTGACCTTCTACTTATAATATTGCTCATAATTGCTCTTTTTGGTGGCCCTATTTGAAAATTGTTTTTGGGGATTTTTTCAGGAATATGGTTTCTTACCTAGTTATTGGCTTACTAAATTGTTACATTGTGTTTTGCCTAGTTTTCCAAACTTAGAGTCCCAAATGTAACAGTCCAATTTTTAAGAACACTAAGGATGAAATTGTAATGCGAAAATACAGTCATTTTTTATTTATAAAAAATAGGTAAAACTTGATTAATATGATAGTTTTTTTATTTTAAAAATTTCCAAAGATATATTTTCTTTCAAATTTTTCCAATAAGAGTAATAGCAACCATTTGAATGAGATTCACATGCATACAAGTACGAGTAACTAAAAAGTCTATGTTGGAATCAAGTTGGCATTATACTTCAAATTTTGACGATAATAAAAATATTTTATGAGAATAATATATTTGACTTCAAAGAATATCAAAGGAGATTCGTGTTTTTGAAGAAAATCTAAAACAATATTTGATTCAGATTTATAAATTAAATAAAATCTAAAATACGATTTGATTCAAATTTATAATTGAAGAAAATTTAAAATATGATTTGATACAAATTTATAATTGAAGAAAATCTAAAATAAGATTTGATTCAACTTTATAATTGAAGGAAATCTTTGGTCAAGTTGAAACAAGATATGGTCAAAATTTGAAGAAGATTTGACCAAAATTTGAAGAAGATTTGTAGAAGATTTGATCAAGATTTATCTACAACAAAATATGAAAAGAGTCAATATGCAAATTTACAAACTCAATCTAAAGAAGATACAATTCAAAATTAAACATGGACTAAATTGAAGCCCAAATTTTAAGGATAAATAGATACTCAAGGCTGAAGAAGAAGAGCATCGAAAATCAGAAAGAGTATAAGAACTCAAAAGGTCTAAATTTCAAATTCATCCTGGAGTTCAAGGAGAGAAACACTTGTTCAAGTTAGAAATATTTTCTGAGTGTTATTTTCTTAGAGTGTGAGTTATTTTTATTATTAGCTTTGTTAGAAGCAAACACTTAAAGTTCCAATCTTTTGTATCCAACCCGATAGTGATTTAGTTTCTTCTTTAATCCAGGGTTGTCAAGTTGTTAGGAGAAGATTATGCTTATAGGGTCAAGGTGGTTAGTTCCTTAAATGTCTGAGGTTGTCAGGCTGTTTGGGGGAGACTTGGCTTGTAGGGTCAAGGTGGTGTTTTTCCTCAAAAGTCTGGGGTTTTCAGGTTGTTTAGGAAGATTGGTTTGAAGGGTCCGATGCTTTGTAATTCAATATATTTGAATTAGTAGATTAAAGCCTTTTGAATGAGGGGACTGGATGTAGCCAAGTTAATGGTGAAATAGGATAAACCTATGTGTCCAATTATTTATGCATTCATTGTTTGTTGTCTCTAAACCCGATTGCTCCTTAACTATGTAATTCATAAAAACCAACCAACCTTTATCAAATTAGCAAAAAGTTATCAACTTTGGCAAACACAATTCAACTCCTCCTTCTCATGTTTACACCTTCATACTCAATATAAAAACAAATCTTCAAAATTATACTTGTAAGCAATTACAATTTCAGCATATCGATACCCAAAATAAAAGTTAACCAAAATAACGAGAGCTCCAAATTCCACCCAAATGAAGATCTTAAGGCTAGCCAACAATTAGGGCAAAATAGAAACAAATGTATCACACAATAGACTCAACAACGTCTAACACTTCTAAAAAAAGAGTTTGACAGGCCTTCACCTTGTAAAAAAAAAAAGTGAGAGACTATAGATACCTTATCTTTCTCCACAATCGTATATGTGGTAGAAGACACAATGCACTATAAAGGGTAAGGGGAAATACATTATTTGTTTAGTGACTTAACATATGGTAACTCCTATGCCAACTACCATCACCTCGAACAAAGCTCAATTATAATTTGTGCAACTCAAGGGGTGGTCGACTTGGCAAGCCAAAGGAGAGTCAATCTCAATGAATTTGAATGATATTTCAGTCGTCAAGACGAGATCTTAGGAATGCCATATGGTTAGGCCATCTAAGAGTGGTGTTCAACCTAATAAGCAAGGCTTATCTCCTAACCATCACTAGAAAATCTAAGATTAGTAAGGGCAAAAACTATTGGAACCAAGTTGGTTTTCCTCTTGTAATTTTGATGTTAACAAATATATTTTATGAAAACAGATTTTTTGGATAATGGCTTCATTAAGTGTGGAGCAATTAGAAAAAGAAAATCAGAGGAAGCTACCAGAGGGAGCCTCTAGATGAAGTCACTAGAGGATGAGATTACAGGAACACAAAAACATAAGTGTTTGCCTCTGAACATATGCCTCGAAAGCACCGTGCCTCTAAAGGTTACGAAAATCTCCTCTGATGTTTTAATATAAAGTTTGGGTCTGAGGACTGCCAATAATAACTAGGTCTAAAGATTGGCTCTAAAACTGGGTTTGAAGACTACCTCTGGAGACTGAATTTTAAGCATGCCTCTAAAGCCCTTGTGTGTGTCTGATGTGCACAAACTTAGCATGCCTCTGAAGAGTTTATAACAAGATACCATTAACTCTAAAGAGATTGTTCAAGCATGCATTTAAAGCTCATATTTTGCGAATCAAAAGTTGCAACACACTTCAAATGTTGCCTCTGATATGCAGCCTCAAATATTGCACTAACTCTGATGATTCAACAATGTGATTTTCCCAAAGCCACTAATTCTAAGTCATGCAATTTTGTCTCTGACTTTCATTATTCAAGAAACACAATATCTCACTCCAACAAGAAAGTTAGTGGCTCGATGAAATGTCAACAACTTTGATTGAAATAATTATTCTGAAAAAAAGACTTAGCCGAATCAGAATTTGTTCACCAGAAGATAGACTCATAATTATTTACAAGAAGAAACACTTAGAATTATTCACAAGAAGATACACTCATAATTTGTTCACAAGAAGATACATTCATAATTTGATCACAAGAAAAATATGATTCAGATTTTACAAGGACAAAAGTGACATAATATTATATTCTATAAATAGATCCTCAAGGCTGAAGAAGAAAGCACAAACTCATAAACTCATAAATCTATACAATTTGTTCACCAGAAGATAGACTCATAATTATTCACAAGAAGAAACACTTAGAATTATTCACAAGAAGATACACTCATAATTTGTTCACAAGAAGATACATTCAGAATTTGATCACAAGAAATATATGATTGAGATTTTACAAGGATAAAAGTGACACTCTAATCTATTCTATAAATAGATCATCAAGACTGAAGAAGAGAGCACAAACTCATAAACTCATAAATACATACAATTCAGAAAAAGAAAAAAAACTTTTGAGAGCTCAAATTTTCTAAGTATTCAAAGTTCAAAGGTTTACGTTCTAAAGAAGCATTTGATCAAAGAAATATTTTCTAAGTGTTTTAGTGTGAGAAATCAATTGTAACAATCTGCTTAGTAGAAGCAAAACACGGTTTGTTCCAAACATGTGTAACCCAACACAATAGTGGATTTAGTGTTCCTCAAGCAATCTGTGGTTTTAAAGTTGTATTGAGAAGTCTTGATTTGAAGGGTCAATGTGTAGTTGCCTTCAATAATATGTGGTTTTCCAGTTGTATAGAGAAGACTTGACTTGTAGGGTCAAGGTGTTGTGTAATTCAAGGATTTGAATTAGTGGTTAAATCCTTCTAAGTGAAGGGACTGGATGTAGCTATCTAATTGGTGGTGAGTCAAGATAAATCTACTTGTGTCACTTTACTTATGCACTATTTACTTTATTGTTGCCTCTGATTACTTAAGCTTAATTGTCATTGTCTTTGTTTTAGTTAAATATCACTAAACCCGAACCAGTTCTTGAATAAATAAACAAAAACATTCTAACTTAGACAAACATAATTCAATCATCGTGTTTGCACCTTTAATTGGCATCAAGATTCTTGTCTCAAGGCTAAACATTTTACAGTGTTTGAGGAAAGATTCCAATGATTCAATATGTCTAGATTCGGTGAATAAGCCTTTGGTTTCTACTTAAGGTGCAAACACGAGAAGGGGGTTGAATTGTGTTTGACTAATTTGATAACTTTTTTATTATTTGATTAAACTGGTTCAGACTTGATGATTTACTTGGAGTAGAAGCAATAACAAAACTAAGGAGAGCATAATAAAGTGACACAAGTAATTTATCCTGGTTCACACTAACTTGGTTGCATCCAGTCCCTTCACTCAAAGAATTTAATCCACTAATTCAACAACTTGAATTACAAACCACCTGAACCTCTAAGTCAGTCTTCTCAAACAGCCTAACAACCCCAGAATTTTGAGGAACACATACATCTAAATTGTATCTTCATGCTTATAATAATTTTGAACAAGATGCTTTTTGAGAATATATTCTTTTGCCAATTCTTTATTTTTGAATCCAATTTGAACAATAATTTCTTTGCAAATAATAAATGTATCTTCTTGTGAGAGTTTCTTCTTGTAAACAATTTTTGATCATATCTTCTTGTAAATAATTAATATCTTCTTGTAGATAAATCTTGATCAAATCTTCTTGTAAATAATTTGTAACTTCTTGTAGATAAATCTTGATCAAATCTTCTTGAAAATATTCTTATCTTCTTATCGATAAATCTCGATCAAATCATCTTTTAAATAACTTATATCTTCTTATGATAAATCTTGATCAAATCTTCTTGTAAATAATTCATATCTTCTTGTGATAAATCTTGATCAATTCTTCTTTTAAATAATTCATATCTTATTGTTGATTAGATGTTGATCATATCTTCTTCAAATCTTGACCACATCTTATTATCAACTTGGTCAGAGATTTTCTTCAATCATAATTCTGAATCAAATCTTATTTTAGATGTTCTTCAAAAACATGAATCTTCTTTTATACTCTATGAGATCAAATATATTGTTCTTATAAAATAGTTTTGTTAACATCAAAACTCTAAGTATAAAACCAACTTGATTCCAACAAAATGATCTTACCCCTTTGATCCCCTACAAATCGTACGACTCATCTGTTCTTGAGAGTCAAGTCTTGAAACATAGACTTTTCTCCCATCGTGTGTCATGAGCATCCGTTGTTAAGGTACCATGACTGGTATTTCAACTTTGTTGCTAAGAATATATGCCAAATAAATTGTTTTGTTTTTAAGTACCCAAATTTGGTTGGGTCCAAGTTTGTTAGTTCTGAAAGGTATTTTATCTTTCCATATTTTCTGCATAGGAAAAGTTATTCTATTGTGACCTTACTTATGGCAGTATGCACAAGCAATATCAAGTTTATTAAATCTAGGATTTTCTGTTTTATCTTCAAAGCATATGTCACATTTGTTGTTTTTGATGACACCATAGATATAGAAGCTTGTTTACTTTTGTCTATGCCTTTAGCTAGAAATTCTTGAAAGGATATTTCCTACCTAAAGCAATTACAAACTTTATCCTATGAATTTTCTGAAACTTTTTCTTTCAAAGTTAGGTTTTCACTTTTTAGGTTTTTAAAATCCTTTTCAAGGGAACTGCATTTTTTGTTATGATGTCATAAGTTTTTCTAAGAGACTTATGTTTTGAAAAAACCTTGTGATTTTTGTTGAGAAACTCATTTAGCATATCTATATGCTCACTATGAGATAAGTGAGAGAATAGCTCAATTTCTACATCAACAGTTTTAGAGTCAGAGTCAGTACATGCCATCAGAGCAATGTTTGCATGTTTTTCATCTTCATCAGAGGATTCAACAAAGTCATCCCAACTTTCCATACGACATGTCTTCTTAGTCTTGAAATCTTTCCTGTGGGATCTTCCTTTCTCAAGTTTAAGACATTTCAATTTGAAATGATCTGGTTACTTGTATTCATAGAAAATGAGCTTTCTTTTGTCTAGCTTTTCATTTCCTTCTATGCTATTTTTGAATCGTCTAAAATCTCTTTTGGGAAAAGATTTATTTCTGTTGTTCCATATGCGCTGGGTTTTTCTTGAGATAAAGGACAACTCTTCATCATTTGAATCTTCATTCTGATCTTCCCATTAGTTTTCCCATGAGTCTTTAGTTACTTGTAGAGCTTTAGAACTAGTCTTCTTTCCTTGGGATTTTAGAGCCAGGGATTTTGACCTCTTCTTGGGCTCATCTTTAATTAGTTCAATCTCATGGGATTTGAGTGGACTCATTAGTTCTTGTAGAGGAAGTTTGTTTAGATCATTATCTTCTTGAATAACTATTACCTTTGGTATCCACTTACTAGGATGACTTATGAAGATCTTTTTGACGTGGTTAGTAGTAGTGTAGCTCTTCTGAAGAACCTTCAGTCCTGAAATCAGAGTTTAAAATCTAGAAAACATTTTTTCAATGTCTTCATCTTCTGCCATCTGAATGAGTTCATGATTTCCAACGAGTTAATTAGTTTTGGCTTCATGTACTTGCTTGTTTCCTTCGTAGATAAGAACCAGAGCATCAATGATACTCTTAGTTGTTTATTTGTTGTAGCATTGTTCAAACTCCTTAAAGGTGATAACATTCATCGTGAAGGTTATGGCTTTATAATGCATTTTGTATTGTTTCTTTTAGTCAATGTCGAAGTTCTTTCTCGACATTTCAATTTCAGCAACATCTTTTGGAGTTTCATAGCAATATTCGACTATGTCCAAGAGTTCAAGATTGTGAGAGATGTAGAAACTTTTAAGTCTGTTTTTTTAGTAGTCGAATCTTTCTCCATCAAATAGAGGAGACCTATTAATGTTTCCACATGTAACTTCTTCATCACATTTGGATATAGGGATAGAGATATTTACTCAAACACGGTTAAGTTCTCAGCTTTGAGACCAAGGTCTGATGCCAATTGTAGAACAAAAATAACACAAGAAATAGGGGGTTTAAATTGTGTTTTTGAAAAAGCTTTTTGTGTGGCTATGCTAAAGTAACAAAGGTAGTGCAAGTGAATGAAAACGAAGCAGAGTGACACATTAATATATCTTGGTTCACCACCAACATGGTAGCTACATCCAGCTCCTTCAACTTGAAGGATTTAATCCACTAGTTTATCATTGAATTAGACTTACACTTGAACACCTATTAGCCACACTAATTGTGTTCAATCTTTTCAACCTTCTAGCTTAGTACAGTCAAGCTGTTGAGGAAGACAACCACTATTGGGTTAAGTTACAAACAAAACGGTTTTTCGGTTTTTCTGAATTAGCTCTCGAAGAGTGTTTACCAATTTATTACTTCAGAAATTCTCTTAGCACTAATGTGAAACATAATGATATTGAGCAAGAGTGTAGACGTGCTTATCGCTTTTTGCTTGTATGTTTTGTTATGTTTTTCGTTCAGGGAAATACATCTTTTATAGAGTATGGTTAGGGTTTTTGGTCGTTGTCTAGATTGCAAGAAATCAACATAATTCATAATTTTGTCTTGTATCTTTGTGGAATTGATTTACCATAGAAACTTTCCAAAAATTGATCTTGTAATGATTCGGCGTATATACTTAAAACCGTTGGAAAGCAAAGGGTATGATAGTCGAAGCATGTCTTAAGATCTTTAGACATGTTGCAGATTCATAATGTTTATCAAATAATGTGCAATTGCTTGGTCTTCTTTGGAGCGTTGACTTTATCATAACATTGATTTTTTTAAGAGATTACTTTAGGTGCAAATACAAGAAGGGAGTTGAATTGTGTTTGACTAAATTGGATTCTTTTTGCTAATTTATTTAAAACTGGTGACTTACTTAGAATAAAAGTAGTAGCAATCGGGTTAAGTGATCAAAGGCAAAAGTAAAACAAGAAATGTATAATTAAAGTGATACAAGAATTTATCCTGATTAACCACCAACTTGGTAGCTACGTCCAGTCCCCTCACCCAGAAAAATTTAATCAAATAATTCGTTGTGAGTGTTTCTTCTTGTAAACAATTCTTGATAATATCTTCTTGTAAACAATTCATATCTTCTCCTATATAAATCTTGATCAAATCTTCTTGTAAATAATTCATATCTTCTTGTAATAAATTCTATCAAATCTTCTTGTAAATAATTCATATCTTATTGAAGATAAATCTTGATCAAATCTTCTTATAAATAATTCATATCTTCTTGTAATAAATCATGATTAAATCTTCTTGTGAATAATTCATATCTTCTTGTGATAAATCTTAATCAAATCTTCTTGTAAATAATTCATATCTTTTTGTAGATAAACTTGATCAAATCTTATTTTATATTGTCTTCAAAAACACGGCTCTTCTTTCATACTCTTGCTTGATTTGAGCTGGAATGGATTCAAGTTTTTATTGGGTCTTCATAAGTTTTGGATTCGACTATTGTCTTCTTTTCATACTTAATTCTTTCAAATTCATTCGTTGACTCTTTATCAGAGGCATTGACGTTGTTGTTGGAGTGAAATATTGTGTTTCTTGAATAATGATAGTCAGAGGCAGAATTTCATGACTTAGAATTATTGGCATTGGACAAATCACCTTGTTGAAACTTCAGAATCAGTGAAACATTAGAGGCAAAATTTGGAGTGTGTTGCACCATTTTGATCAGTGGATTGTGAGCTTTGAATTTATGATTTGAAAAATCTCTTTAGAGTTAATTATACATTGATATGAATTCTTCAAAGGCATGTTTAATTTATGCACATCAGTGACATGCAAGGGCTTCATATGCATGGTTTAGACTCAGACCCAAACATCAATCCCAGACTTCAGACTCAGACATCAAAGGCAATATTCATAACCTTCAAAGGCACATGTTCAAAGGCAGACATGTATACTCTATGTTCCTTTGATCTCATCCTCTGGTGACAAGGCAAACGTGTATATTATGTGTTCCTTTGATCTCATCCTCTGGTGACTTCCTCTGATTGCTTCCTTTGGTACCTTCCTCTTATTTTTTTCTTCCAATTTTTGCATACTTAATGAAGCCATTAATCCAAATTTATTACTCTCATAAAATACTTTTGTTAACATCAAAACTATCATAGGCATAGGTACTTACTTGCTTGTCAAATTTATCAAAGGCAGAGGCAGATTATTTCTCGTCAGCTTTGTATCAGAGGAAGAGGAACATAATCCATGTTGAGTACAATTTCATTAATTTTTGTTGGTTTTAGTGATGGGGCTCACGGCTCATAGGTTCAACGTTTTGTTAATTGAGATATCTCTTTTGAAAACAAAATTATATCTTAAAAAAATATCAAAAAAATTTCTCAAGAAAATCTAAAATATTTTTTCTCTTGAAAATTTTTTAAATCATTTTTTTCTCGAAAAATTGTGAGCAAAATCAAAAAATTATTTTTCTAGAAAAAATCGATTCTTTTTTTCTTGAATAAAAAAAATGATAAATACTTTTTCATCAAAATAAAATCGAAATTTTTTTATCGGAAAATTTTGAAAAAATAAATGAAATATTTTCTCAAAAAAATATCAATTTTTTTTTTAAAAAAGTGGCCCCTAAAGTCCACAAAATTTCAGGGGCTTTCCTTTTTTACGCCTTTTAAATTATGAAATTTTTTGGCCCCTCCAATATGTGGGTTGAGGCCAATAATTAGTGGGTTTGTGAAATTGATAGCTCTAACTCTATTATGGAGTAGGGATAACCAAAAAACTGAACTTGTTTTGAGAACCAAACCAAGTAAAACTAAGTTAAAAGCAGTTCAGAATAATAAATCGGTTTATTGATTTAAAAAATCAGTCCAGTTCAACTCTAAGTAAATCAAACAATTTGATTCAATTTTTTCAAACTAAAAATCAATTTAGTTCAGTTTCCAAACAATTCTAGTTCAAAATTGAACTTTCCCCACCCCTACTCATGGGGTATGTGTGAGATGTACATAGCTAGACATTTAGTGTTGTTTTAGTCGACCTGGTGCAGCACCCCAATTTTTATAACAAACTATTTTGTTAATGAAGTAGGATTTTAAATAATTAATTTGGTGTTAACATTATTTTAGAATATATGTTGATTAATTTTATAATTAATTTTCTTTATATGTGTGTTTTCTATGATGTGTTATTCTTGTACATATCTGACTAAATGAGTTATATAAACAACAAATATTATATTATTTTATATATTTTCTAAAAATAATAGTATTTTAGTGTAATATTTTAAAGAATAAGATTTTAAAGGATTTTACGTGGATATGCGCGTACAGAATTAATTTGATATTTTCTTGTGCGTTTAACTGATGTTAACTGTGCACATAGTTATATTTTGATTTTTTTATGACCATAACAAACAATCCTATAAGCCCAAGTTTTGATTTTTTTTTTAAATTAATCATAAAAATAAAGTAAAGTAAACCCACATCACAGTCCGAACTAGCTCTGATACCAAAGATGTAACGCCTAGTTACGTGGGTTTAAAATTGAGGTAATAACAGAAGAAAAAAATTAACATTATATAAGAAAATAAGGTATTATAATAAATAATGAATTGTTCGAAAGAAGTAATATTATGAAATCTCAAAATAAATCCTTACAACTGAAAAATCTTTAATAATTAAAATATTCAAAATTGGGAAATTAGTATCTAATCCAGACATAAAGTACGATGTAGACATTATGTCCACTTATTCTTGATCTACTAACCTAATCGAAAGAAATTACTTTTCTCAAAGGAGGTAGGACTTCCCAACTCTCGACGTCTCCAACGGTCTCAGTATCTGAAAACAATACTTTAATGAGATACAAAATCCCAATGAATAATACACACCATTTTAAAACAAGTATTATTCTCAGCCGGAAAAAATCAATCATGGCACCCGCCTTCATCCAAAAAATATTCTTTAAAACTATTCATGATATAACTAAGATTTCTCTATAATAACCAACTATTCCAATTAATTAATAAAAACTCATCAATTAAATTCACGATAATCCACATCTATCATAATCAAATAATTCCAATATATACATTTGTTATGCAGAAATTAATCAATTAATTTAATGATGGAGATATACTACTTATGTGAAGTGAATATTATCAAATCATGTGGGCCACCAGCTCATCTAGTGTGCGGTACAAGACCCATTTGTGTGGAGTTAAAACTTCATCGCTTTGTGAAGTTTAATATTCATCTGTATGTCGGGTACAAGACCCATCTTTATGGAGTTAAAACATCATCTCTTTGTGAAGTTTAATACTCATCCATATGTGGGGTATAAGACCCATCCGTGTGGCGTTTAAACCGTATCTCTTTGTGAAGTTTAATACTCATCCATGTGGAGTTTAAACCTCATCTCTTTGTGAAGTTTAATACTCATCTATATGTGGGGTGTAAGACCCATCCGTGTGGAGTTTAAACCTCTTCTCTTTGTGAAGTTTAATACTCATCCATGTGGAGTTCAAACCTCATCTCTTTGTGAAGTTTATTCATCTATATGTGGGGTACAAGACTCATCCATGTGGAGTTTAAACCTCATCTCTTTGTGAAGTTTAATACTCATCTCCGACACACACAATCAAAATTATTCATATTTTTAATAATCATATTTGTAAAATTATACTTATAATATAATATTTTGTTTGAATAAATAATAACAACAATCATTTAAGAAGATATATTAAAACAATCTTTTAAAGAATATATATTCAAACAATCATAAAAACGATAATTTAACAAACAATAATAAATAAATCAATTTATAATCTATTATTACAATTCATAAAATCTCAATTTTAATAGAGTTAGGTTCTCGACAAAAATATAAATTTATAAAAAAATACCAATCAAAATATCTAACTCTTTTCCATTCTAAATTTCCAAAATAGATGTACCTTGAAAGTTTAAAGGGTGTGATTACTCACCTCTTGAAGCGTTCTTTGATAAAAATTCCTTCTTTGTCACTCGCTATTAACAGTTATCGCAATCGCAAAATACTTAGCTACTCTCCATTTTGATATAGTTCTGGAGTTTTTAAGTAAATCTTATTTTTATTTTTCTTAGTAGCTATTTATAGTTAAATTCTTATACGATATCCTACATTTACACAACACGTTACAGCTCCACATTGCTGAATTGGAGTGCTAATGGAGCGTTGTTTTCACATATCGTAGTTGCAACAACTTAGCCTATACTTCCTACCACTTAATTGGAATTAATTGTTATAATCCCAGAATGTAGTTGCAACAACTTAGCCTATACTTCCTACCACTTAATTAGAATTAATTGTTATAATTCAAGCAACGTCACCTAGATTTTGTAGGTTCACTGTCTATCTATAATAACTAGTCATTCCTAACTTAAATTATATTTGTTTCATCTAACAATTAAATATAAAAAATTGTATAGTTCATTCATTTGTTAAATAAAACAAACAATAAAAAACAAAGCTAAGTTTACCGTAATATTTATTATTTAATATGCCTAATCCACAAAGTAATTATTTAATTAATTCTAAACTTATAATTTACTATTTAGATTGAACGTCTAATATTTCTAAACCTTGAAATTAGGATGTTACATTTCTCTCTTACTTAAAGAAATTTCGTCCTCGAAATTTACGTCAAACCGAATAAAGTTAAAACGTTCCAATTGATGCAACATAAATAAACTTATGTACTTGCATCGACAAGATTTGGATATTGACGTATGACTTCTTCCTCTAGTTCCCACGTAGCTTCTTCTGAGGTTAAGCCTTCTCATACCACCTTTACTAAAGGGATCACCTTATTCCTTAGAGTCTTGGTACTCCTGCCAATGATTCGGATAGGTCTAGGCTTAAAGAATAAATTATCTTTCAATTGAACTGACTCAGGAGCTATCATGTGTGAATTATCGGACACATATGTTCGCAGTTGAGAAACATGAAATACATCGTAAAGATTAGATAATTGTGGCGGAAGAGGCAATTGGTAAGCAACAGACTCGACTCTTTTTAGAATTTGGAAAGGACCCATGAAACGAGTGTTCAACTTTTTTACTTTCATTGACCTTCTCACCCCAGTCTTAGGAGTGACTCTTAAGAACTTATGTGCCCCTTCTCGAAATTCCAATGGTTTTCTTCTCCTGTCAGCATAACTCTTTTGCCTACTTTGCGTTGTACGCATCCTTTCCCTAATTATTTGAATTCTACTAGTGGCCTCTTGCACTAAATCAGGTCCTAACAAAGACTTCTCGCCAACTTCACACCAACACAAAGGGGACCTACACTTCCTTCCATAAAGAGCCTCATATGGTGCCATACCTATGGTAGAGTGATAACTATTGTTATAAGAAAATTCTACTAGAGGTAAATACTTATCCCAACTCCCACCTTCATCTAGAACACAAGCTCTGAGCATATCCGCAAGAGTTTGAATAGTCCTCTCTTATTGACCATCTGTTTGTGGATGGTAAGTTGTGCTAAAACTCATTCTAGTACCAAAAGCTCCCTGAAAAGCCTTCCAAAATCTAGAAGTAAACCATGGATTCCTATCCGACACTATAGAGGTAGGTATACCGTGTAACTTTACTATCTCCTTAATGTAAAGGTCATATAGTCTATCTAAACTATAGGTTGCTTTAATTGATAGAAAATGAGCTGATTTGGTCAATCGATCAACTATCACCCAAATAGCATCAAAACTCATATGTGTCTTAGGCAAACCCATCACAAAATCCATATATATCCTCTCCCATTTCCACTCAAAAATTTCTAAAGGTTGCAACAATCTTGAAAGCTTTTGGTGTTCAATCTTAACCTTTTGACACACTAGACACTTACACACAAAGCTAGCTACATCCCTTTTCATTCCCAACCACCAATACATTTTCTCAAATCCTGGTACATTTTAGTTATTCATGGGTGTATCGTGAACTTACTCTTATGCGTTTCCTCTAAAATCTTATCCCTAAGACTTCCCCCTTTAGGAACAATGATCTTATCCTTAAACAACATTAAACCATCACCAGATAAGGTATAACTTTCATTGCCCACTAGAGAATGCAATTCTTTATCTACGAGTTGTTCTGTTTTTATTATCCCTCTCAAGTTACTGTTGATTTCTAGTCTATTTAGGTTCAAGCTTATATCACTAAGGGACACATCCAAATTCATATCTCTAAATTCTTCTAATAGACTTGTCTCTTGTACCATCATACAAGCCACATGTAAGGACTTTCTACTTAGAGCATCAACCACTACATCCGCTTTCCTAGGGTGATATTTCAACTCAAAGTCGTAGTCCTTTAGAAACTCCATCCACCGTCTTTGTCTCATATTTAATTCCTTTTGATCAAACAAATACTTAAAGCTCTTATGATCACTAAAAACCTCAAATTTTGCTCCTTACAAGTAATGCCTCCAGATCTTAAGAGCAAAGACTACAGCTGTTAATTCAAAATCGTGGGTCGAATAATTTGCCTCGTGTGACCTAAGTTGTCTAGATGCATATGCTACCACTTTTCCTTCTTGCATTAAAACACATCTTAAACCATTTTTAGAGGCGTCACAATAAACAACAAAATTCATGGATGGATCTGGTATAACTAAAACAGGTGATGAAATTAATCTTCCTTTAAGCTCTTGGAAATCCTCGCATTCTTGGTCCCACATAAAAGTTTTCCCTTTTCTAGTCAACTTTGTGAGAGGTAAGGCTAGACTGGAAAACCCCTTTATAAACTTTCTATAGTAACCCGCCAATCGGTAAATGATTTAGACTGGGGCCAACTTAATATTGCATCTACCTTACTAGAGTCAACTATTACTCCCTTACTAGAGATGATATGTCCTAAAAACTTCACCTCATTAAGCCAGAACTCACATTTCTCAGATTTCACATACAATTTATTATCTCTCATAACTTGCAACATTATCCTTACGTGTTTCTCATGCTCGCCCAAGCTCTTAGAGTATAATAGAATATCATCTATGAACATAACCACAAACTTATCTAAGAAAGGTCTAAAAATTCGATTCATATAATCCATAAAAACAGCAGGGGGATTGGTAACTCCAAAAGGCATCACTACATACTCATAATGTCCATATCTTGTCCTAAAAGGTGTTTTAGGAATATCTTCACTCTTGACTCTAATTTGATGGTACCGAGACCTCAAATATATCTTAGAAAATACAGAAGCGCCTCCCAACTGATCTAAGAGGCCATCTATCCTAGGCAATGGATATTTATACTTAATGGTAACCTCATTCAATTTTCTATAGTCTACACATAGCCTCATACTCCCATCTTTCTTCTTAACAACAAGTAACGGGGCTCCCCATGGTGACACACTAGTCCTAATGAATCCTTTTCCCAATAAATTTTCCAATTTTTTCTTGAGCTCATCCAACTCTAATGCTGACATCCTATAGGGTGCTTGATGACTTTTCATCATATGCATATTTTCCCACTATTTTAGTCTTATTTATCCTCAATCATCAGTTAAATTAATGATTTATTTGATATATTTTGTTGATTTTTGTTCCTTGAGTTGATAAAATGTTTTGTGTTTTTATTTCGTTGATTAAGTAGGAATTTTTCGTAATTTTACATTGCGTTTTGTTTTAGTGCAGTGCTGAATTTTGGTGAGAAATCAACATGACATATGTAGAGTATTTCAGCCATATCTGGAGTTGTAGATGTCGAATTGGAGTCAAACCAAGTGCAAATGAAAGCTAAGATTCATAGCTACACTTTTCATGAAGACACCGAAACCAAATTCAGACTCGAACGAGGCGCCAAATGCAATATACTCCGGCCAGCAGATGCTGAGCGCTTGGAGCGCGCCCAAGCGCGCCTGAAGCGCTTTTTCCAGCATCTACTACTGCCCAAACGCGCCTGGAGCACGTTTTCCGCGCCTGGGGCGCGCACCAGCAACTATAAAAACGCAGATTTTTACTGTTTTAGGGATCTTTCTCACTATTGGGAAGTTGGGAGACTTGTGCCCTAGCATAGAAACTCAAAGACGATCGTTTTTAACATCATTGGAGCAGTTTTATCAAGAATCATTCATGAATCCTTCTTGTAATTCTTCTCTCATCTTTATCTCTTTTATTTCTGTCATAAGTAACTAAACCCTATTTGTTACGGATGAGTGTAACAAGATGAAACCCTTATTTTTATGATTTGATTTCTAGTTATATGAATGAGTTTATTGAATTATTTTTCTCATCTCTGTGCTTAATGCTTTTTATTGCTTGATCAACATTAAAATGTTCTACGATTTGTATTTTGAAACGGAAGTGGACTTTACGAATGCTTGAGATGAGAAATTCATGAATTTGTAGTCTAGACATAGGTGCAGGTCATGAAACCAATTAAATTAGTTGCAAAGCAATAATTTACAAGAGAATTTCTATACGGTAATGCTTAATTCTAATCTTAAATCCACTAAGGAATTAGGGGTTACTTTGGAATTAAAGGTTCTGTCACTAAGACATTAGGGCAAGAATAATAAAGAGAATTCGGTAATAATTCAATAAAGGAATTCAATAACTAGGATCAAATTAGACACCAAGGTTGGATTCGAAGTGAAACTCATCCCTGACATTTTTCTCATTATAAAAGATCAATTTTATTATTGTTGTTAATTTCAAACATTATTTCAATCAACTTGGGAACCTTTTTGTTCAATTCTAGTAATCAAATATAATTCAATAGTAAAACGCAATCCTTGAGTTCGACATTAATTATTTATTTTTCTTTATTTTAAACTCTTCATTACTCACAATCTGTCTAACCTTGTATGCGAGGCTAGTCCTCAGCTGAACTTATCTTTGATCCAGAAATCGAAAAAACAGCGAAGGCACTTTGAAGGCGGCTCGAGAAAGGAGACAAAGGGAAAGACATTTAGTTGTTGAAGAAGAGGTTTTAGGTGATTCCGTCATAGTTACTGAGATGGCCGATCCACCACTACCAGAACGTACTCTCGGCGAGTATGGGAATCGAAATAGAAATCGTGCTCGATTGCCCATCCATAACCAACCGGTTACAGTCAACAAGTTTGAAATAAGTCCCGCTCTATACCAAGAGTTGAAGGAGATTCATTTTTACGATAGACATAACGAAGACGCCAATAGACATCTCACAAATTTCTTTGAATTATGTGAAACAGTGAAGGTGGATGGTTGTTCTGAAGAAGGCAAAATGTTGAAACTATTTCCATTTTCATTGAATGATGATGCTAAGGAGTGGCTTCATTCCTTTCTTGCTGGTAGCATCACCACATGGGATGATCTTGAAGATAAGTTCTTGGAAAAGTACTTTCCCTCAGCTACGTTTTTTAGAAAAAGGCAAGAGATTTCCAGTTACAAACAGAAAGAGGGAGAATCTCTCTGTGACACTTACAGGAGATTCGGAAACTTACTAGCAGGATGTCCTAATCATGTTTATGAAGACACTGCCCAAATGCAAATATTCTGCAATGGTTTGAGATCGAGCACTAGAATTATGTTGGATGCCACAGCAGGTGGTTCTTTGAATTACAAGACTGCAACAGAAGCACGGAAGATTATTGAGATCATGGCATCAAATGAACAAATGATGTTGTATGACAAAGGTGGTGGATCAACAAGTGGTGTATTGGAGTTGAATGTTATGGATGGATTGGTCCCAAGCAGGTCATTCTCAAAACAGATAGAAGATGTTATTGCCACTGAGAT
>NC_021166.2:43877591-43880031 GCF_000331145.2 Cicer arietinum
GGAGCACATAAAACTGGAGCTTGTGAAACACTGGATGACAATGAGTTAGAAGAACTAGAACAGGTGAATTTTGTTAGTAATGACGGGAGGCAGAATAATCCCTACTCTAGTACGTACAACTCTGGTTGGAGAAATCATCCAAATTTTTCCTGGAGAGATCAGCAAGGTGGTTCTCATGGTCAACAAGGAGCTCAAACGAACCAATTTCCACCTAGAAAGGCTGCTTGGGAGAGTGCCATGGAGAAATTAGTGACAATCACAAATTCTTTCATTGAAGAGTCAAGAGCCATCCAGAAAAATCACTATGCATCCATAAAGAATCTGGAAACTCAAGTGGGTCAACTTGCTCAACAAATGGCACAAAGAACGACTGGAAATTTGCCTAGTGACACGGTTCCGAATCCGCGAAATAGTGTCAATGTCGTGACAACAAGGAGTGGCAAGGTAAGTGAACAAGTACCGCCTAAAGCCAAACAAAGTGTAAGTACTTCAAGCTCAACCCATTCAGAGGAAACAGTCACATCGACCTTAGTGGAGGAGCACACCACTCTTGAAAAGGAGGAAGAACCTGTGGTACAAAAAAGGGAACCATTGCCAAAACCAGAAATTCGACTTCCGTTTCCTCAAAGGTTAAAAAAGGAAGAAACAGAAAAACAATTCGGTAAGTTCCTTGATGTTTTTAAAAAATTACAGATTAACATTCCTTTTGCAGAGGCACTAGAACAGATGCCAACATACGCCAAGTTCATGAAGGAGATTCTATCGAATAAAAGAAAAATCGGCGGTGAAACAGCGATGCTTACGGAAGAATGTAGTGCTATACTACAGAGAAAACTGCCGCCGAAGCTCAAGGATCCTGGAAGCTTCTCAATCCCGTGCGCTATTGGAAATAGAACTTTTGGGAAGGCGTTGTGTGATCTTGGGGCTAGTGTGAGTCTTATGCCCCTTTCCAATACAAAAAACTGGGCATTGGAAAAGTCAAAGACACACAGCTTATGCTACAATTTGCGGATCGCTCAATGAAACACCCATATGGAGTGGTGGAAGATGTGTTGGTTAAAGTGGATAAGTTCATTTTTCCAGTGGATTTCGTGGTACTAGACATGGAGGAAGACAATGACATTCCTTTGATTTTGGGGAGACCGTTCTTAGCAACAGGGCGAGCTATGATTGATGTAGCAGATGGCACCTTAACCTTTAAGGTAAATGAGGAAACAGTCACATTCAATATTTTAAAAGCCATGGAGCATTCAAACGAAAGAGAAGGGTGCAACCGAATTGAGATTTTTAATTCGATAGTCGAGAAGAAATAGAGCATCAAACACCCAGTTTTCCGTTAGAAAAAGTGTTATGCCTACCCCAAGATGTTGTCAAAGAAAGTGAAGATCCAAAGATGAAAGAGGTTTTGGCAATGTTGGAGGCATCACCATCCTACTCCCCCCGTTTTCCTACAAGATGGGAGGAGCTGAAAGGGAATGAAGATAAGCCCTCAGAGAAAAAGACACCATTGATTGAACTTAAACAGTTGCCTCTTCATTTGAAATAAGTATTCCTAGATGAAGAAGATAAGAATCAAGCCATAATTAGTGCAAGCTTGAGTGAATTGCAAGAAGTAAAGTTGTTGAGAATTCTACGGAAGCATAAGGGGGCCATCGGTTGGTCCATTAAGGACTTGAAGGGAATAAGTCCTACTTTTTGTGTATGCACAAAATCCTAATGGAGGACAATCACAAACCGGTAGTACAACCCCAAAGGAGATTGAACCCGACAATGAAAGAAGTGATTAGGAAAGAAGTGGTAAAGCTCCTAGAAGCCGGTCTCATTTACCCCATCTCAAACAGCCCTTGGGTGAGTCCCGTCCAAGTTGTACCAAAAAAGGGTGGAACGACCGTCATCACAAATGAAAAGAATGAGCTAATTCTTACACGAACGGTTATAGGATGGAGAGTGTGTATTGACTATAGAAGGTTGAACAGCGCTACGAGGAAGGATCATTTCCCACTCCCTTTCATTGATCAAATGTTGGAGCGGCTAGCCGAACATGAATATTACTGCTTCCTAGATGGCTATTCGGGATACAATCAGATAGTTGTGGCACCCGAGGATCAAGAGAAAACTGCATTCACATGTCCGTATGGGGTGTTTGCATATCGGTGAATGCCGTTTGGCCTGTGCAATGCACCTGCCACATTTCAAAGGTGCATGATGTCCATATTCTCCGATATGATTGAAAAACATATCGAAGTATTTATGGACGACTTTTCTGTCTTTGGTTCATCTTTTGATAATTGTCTGAGTAATTTGTCTCTTGTATTAGAAAGGTGTGAAAAATCCAACTTGGTCCTAAATTAGGAAAAATGTCATTTTATGGTACGAGAGGGAATTGTATTAGGCCACTGAATCTCCCACAAGGGGATTGAGGTAGACAAGGCCAAAGTTG
>NC_021166.2:43880138-43882709 GCF_000331145.2 Cicer arietinum
TTTATAAAAGATTTTTCAAAAATTGCAAAACCACTCACAAATTTACTTGTGAAGGACACACCCTTCAAATTCAATGAGGACTGCTTGCATGCTTTTAACAATTTGAAATATAAGTTGATAAATGCGCCCATTACCACTACACCTGACTGGTCACTACCTTTTGAAATCATGTGTGATGCAAGTGACAATGCTATTGGGGCAGTGGTAGCATTTCAGCAAGTGTACTGAATCGTTGCAAGTAATAATAAAATGGTAGTACTGAGTGTCGAACTCAAGGATTGCGTTTTACTATTGAGTTATATTTAGTTACTAAAATTGAACAAAAAGGTTCCCAAGTTGATTGAAATAATATTTAAAATTGACAGCAGTAGTAAAATTGATCCTTTATAAATTGAGAAAAATGTCAGGGATGAGTTTCACTTCGAATCCAACCTTGGTGTCTAATTTGATCCTAGTTAGTGAATTCCTTTATTGAATTATTACCGAATTCTCTTTATTATTCTTGCCCTAATGTCTTAGTGACAGAACCTTTAATTCCAAAGTAACCCCTAATTCCTTAGTAGATTTAAGATTAGAACTAAGCATTACCGTATAGAAATTCTCTTGTAAATTATTGTTTTGCAACTAATTTAATTGGTTTCATGACCTGCACCTATGTCTAGACTACAAATTCATGAATTTCTCATCTCAAGCATTCGTAAAGTCCACTTCCGTTTCAAAATACAAATCGTAGAACATTTTAATGTTGATCAAGCAATAGAAAGCATTAAGCACATAGATGAGAAAAATAATTCAATAAACTCATTCATATAACTAGAAATCATATCATAAAAATAAGGGTTTCATCTTGTTACACTCATCCCTAACAATTAGGGTTTAGTTACTCATGACAGAAATAAAAGAGACAAAGATTAGAGAAGAATTACAAAAAGGATTCATGAATGATTCTTGATAAAACTGCTCCAATGATGTCAGAAACGACCGTCTTTGAGTTTATATGCTAGGGAACAAGTCTCCCAACTTCCCAATAGTGAAAAAGATCCATAAAACAGTAAAATTATGTGTTTTTATGGTTGTTGGTGCGGGTCGCGCGCCCCTGGCGCGGAAAACACGCTCCAGCGCATTTGGGCAATAGCAGATGCTGGAAAAAGTGATTGGCTTGCGCTTGGGCACGCTCGAGCGCGCTCAGCATCTGTTGTCCAGCGTATATTGCTTTTGTCGCCTCTTTCGAGTCTGAATTTGGTTCTGGTGTCTTCAAGAAAGTTGTAGCTATTGAACTTAGCTTTCATTTGCACTTGGTGTGACTCCAATTGGACATTTACAACTCTAGATATGGCTGAAATACTCTACATGTATCATGTTGATTTCTCACAAAAATTCAGCACTGCACCAAAACACAACGCAATGTAAAATTACGAAAAATTCCTACTTAATCGCTAAAATAAAACACAAAACATTTTATTAACTCAAAGAACAAAAATCAACAAAATATATCAAATAAATCCTTAATTTAACTAATGATTGAGGATAAATAAGACTAAAATAGTGGGAAAATATGCATATGATGAAGAGTCTTCAGGCAGTCCTGGGACAAAGAAAAGATAAAATGTTGCATGTAATTTACTATGCTAGCCATGTTTTAAATCAGGCCCAACACAATTATGCCACAACTGAAAAATAATTATTCGATGTAGTTTATGCTTTTGATAAATTTCGATCTTATTTACTAGGATCGAAAGTTATTGTGTACACTGATCATGCTGTCTTGAGGTATTTGTTTACTAAGTAGGAATCAAAACCAAGATTACTTAGATGGATTCTATTACTACAAGAATTCGACATTGAGATCTGAGATAAGAAGGGATCAGAGAATACTGTAGCATACCACCTATCTCGATTGGAGAATGTCGAGGAGGATGAGGACATTAGACCAATTCGAGACCAGTTTGCCGATGAGCACATCTTCGCTATGGTCATGGCACCTTGGTTTGCTGACTTTGCTAATTTTAAGGTAGGTGAGACAATTCCATCTTCTTTCACGTATCAACAATGAAAGAAGTTCATTCATGATGCTAAATTCTATGTATGGGATGAACCCTTCCTGTACAAAAGAGGAGTGGATGGTTTGTTGCGAATGTGTGTGCCTGAGGAGGAGCAAGAAAAGGTATTGTGGCACTGCCACAACTCTGATTATGGGGGTCATTTCAGTGGTGACCGGACTGCAGCAAGAGTTCTCCAATCGGGATTATTTTGGCCTTCATTGTTCAAAGATGCATTCAACTACGTGAAGAAGTGTGATCGATGCCAGCGCACCGGTAATATTTCAAAACGGGATGAGATGCCGATAAATCCTATATTAGAAGTAGAAGTGTTCGACGTATGGGGTATTGACTTCATGGGTCCATTCCCATCCTCATATAAAAAAGTCTATATTTTGGTGGCGGTAGATTATGTCTCCAAATGGGTTGAAGCAGTTGCTACTCAAACTAATGATTCAAAACAGGTCATCACATTTCTCAAGAAGAACATCTTTGCCCGTTTTGGCGTACCTCGAGCTTTGATTAGTGACGA
>NC_021166.2:43883245-43884444 GCF_000331145.2 Cicer arietinum
CCTCCCTTGGTATGTCGCCGTATCAAATCGTGTATGGTAAAGCCTGTCATTTGCCGCTCGAACTGGAGCATCGAGCATTTTGGGCGACAAAATACTTGAATTTTGACTTAGTTAAGGCATGCGAATCAAGAATTCGGCAGCTTCACGAGTTAGAGGAGTTCCGGAATTTCGCATATGAGAACACTAAAATATATAAAGAAAAAAACCAAGAAATGGCATGACAACAAAATTAAATTCAAGGAATTCCAAGAGGGAGAGTTGGTTCTTCTATTCAACTCAAGATTGAAGTTGTTCCCAGGAAAACTAAAGTCAAGATGGTCGGGCCCCTTCAAGATAATCAAGGTGTTTCCATACGGGGCTGTGGAGTTGAAAGACACACACTCGAATATGAACTTTAAGGTGAATGGACAAAGGCTCAAATCTTATTTAGGGGCAGAGTCAAAACCTTTAATGGAGTCCATCCATCTAATCAACACTTGAAGGGTGGAATGTCAAGCTCAAGACACTAAACGAGCGCTTATTGGGAGGCAACCCAATTTTATATCATTTGCACCGTATTTATTTATTGCATTTCAGATTTATTTTACTCCATTTAGTTCCCATTTTAGTCTCTAATTGCTAGTTCTCTTAGTTTTGATGTTTGGTATGAGCAAGGAATCAAAAAGATGCGTTGAGAAGCGATTGTACATCTCCAAGTGACACAAAGCGCGCCCAAGCGCATCCCAAGCGCGTTTTTCAAGAATTACTACTGCCAACGCGCGCCCAAGCGCATCCCAAGCGCGTTTTTCAGGAATTACTACTAACAACGCGCGTCCAAGCGCTTTTTCCCAGCATTCGTCATTGTCGATACGCGCCTGAAGCGCGCCCAAGCGCTTTGCACTGCTATAATTTCTTCAAAACCCCTATCTTCTCACTCAACACTCCCTTTCTTCATTATCACTCTCCAAACCCTCCTCCATTATCATCAAATGTCAGTGTCCACCTTTTCATCATCTCAAGTTTTCCTCCCCTATCCAACATTCTTTCTTCCTCAAGTAAGTTTCCCCAATTCCTAATATCAATCTTTTCTTGTTCATTGATGCATGTGGGCTTTACATTCGAATTGGTGCTAGTATTAGAAATTGTTCATACATGCATGTTAATTTTCTGAGATTGAATGGGTGATTATGTTGCATATATGTGAATTGTTCATGTGTTTT
>NC_021166.2:43884625-43894086 GCF_000331145.2 Cicer arietinum
TGTTTGTTAAAATGACATCCAATATATACGCACTATTATCATGTAGAATTTTGTTGGACTAACCCAGGGCCATTTAAGCTGTTATTTTTCCAAGAGGGATCATGATTAAATTGATTGTCTCTAACTTGAAATGTTTTGAACCCTGGGTGTAATTAAATTTTTTTTTTGCAGGACCTAATGACAACCCAGAAAGCAAAATGAACTAAGGTCACAAGTACATCCTCTTCCCCACCGTACAATAAATTTTTATTCAAGACGATGGCAACACAAGAATTTCATGCCAAACTCCCTGTCGTCAAGAAGTTTGTGAGTGAGAAAAACTTTCGGTTGGAAGCAGATGAATTTGTTGACATCCAGGTGATGATTGCGGCCAGAGGCTGGGAGAAGCTAACCACATTCGTCACCACAGCGAGCAATTCCTTAGCAGTCGAATTCTTCTCCAATGCCTCTGATCTGAAGTCTGAAGACCCATTTCCACACGACCAGTTTGTGAGCTATGTGAGGGGAAAAAGGGTACCCTTCACACCCCAGGTCATCAATGCAATTTTTGGTCTGCCAAATTATTGGGATTGCCGTTTTCGAGATATGTTGGACTACAACAGAAAAGTAGACACTCAGGAGATCCTACGCATTTTATGTCGACCAAGCATAGATTGGTTTCAAAATAGGGATGGCTCGGTTAGGAAACTGCGCTTAGTGGATCTCAACCCAATTGCCAAAGCATGGAGCACCTTTGTTCATCACACGCTACTATCATGTTCCAATGTGTCAGATATAACACTTCACAGAGCATACCTACTAACTGCCATCATGAAAGGCGACAAAATCAACGTGGGTGCACTACTAGCTGATGATCTTTGGGGGACAGCAACTCTTGACCCTTCGAAAGGCTACTTCAATCATGCTTCTCTGATAAGCAAACTATGTGAATAGGTGAGAGTGTTACCTAAACAGAGTGAAGAAATGGTGAAACCTGCTACACCAATCATTGCTAAGTGGATAGAAAAATACTCCACAATTCCGGTAGAGGACCTTGGTGCCCCACCAACAGAAGAAAATACTGAACCACATCACCACCCTACACATCCATCACAGCCATCCACCGAGGAAAGATGTGGCAGAATGGAAACTATGATGGAACGATTGATGATTGATCAGCGAAAGGGACAAGCTAGAATAGAACTGGGGATGACCAATCTATATCGAGCCTTCGCTTCTTCTCAACAGACACCAGGAGGCATGTTTTATGCTGATCTTTTCGCACCTCACCAGTATACTGGCGACCATAGCGGAACAGAAGCGGACGATCTAAACGAGAATCCTTAAACTACTAAACTAAGAGAAGTTTTCTGTCTTTTTTCTCTTTCTTTTTGTTGGTTGTCCTGTTGCTTTCTGTTTTCTTTGTTTAATGTCAGTGTATTGTGACTTTCTTTTCTGTATGTTCTTTTTTTTTTCCTTTCACTAAATGTGTACTATGTTGAAACAGTTGTACTGACTTGCACTTAATCTTAAAATTTCTGTTTGTGATTTCGCAAGCTAAATTTCATTTATTAGATTATGTTATTGCTCAAATCGACAAGCCTTCCTAATGCATGCATTTTTTATTACTAAATGGTTGTATAAGGCTAATATGCCATCAATTTTTCAAAAATACAATTTTAACTTTTCAGAAACATGTTGGCTTTATTTTGATTGTTCATACTCTCTCTTTTTATCCTAGCTGTGAGCTTTTGAGCCTAAACACTTAAATTCTTTGTTGTGTGATTATCCAGACATGTGTTATCCCTCTATAACATGCACTAATTCTGACTTGCATCACTTGTAATTTATGCATACATTGAGGCAATTTTATTGGCCGTTTGAGCCTTTCTAACTACCCTATGAAAATTTTACCTTTTGCTAGCCCCTTTGAGCCTTGCTCTTTTATTTCGGTTACTAGCCACATTACAAGCCAAACACCTGACTTTAATTAAATCACCTTACTTGGAGTTAGGTAGAAAAAAAACAAAAAAAATTATGATCTTAATAAAACTCTAAGTTTGGGGTTCCTCATGGGATAGCAACTTTTTAAGTTTGGGGTGGTGATTCTCACAAAAAGAAAATAAAAATAAAAAAATAAAAAGAAGAAAAAGAAAATGAAAGAAGAAAGAAAAAAAAATCAATCTGTGTACTTTGGTAAAAAAATATCTTCTTGGTTCTTTTGTCAATGTTTGAGAATCTCCATAATGAAAAAGTGAAAAAAAAATGGTAGAATAAGTTGGAAATGTATGCCTAACTCCAAGTGGTAAAGCCTACTATCCTAAAATGTCCTACCCTTACCTAAGTCTCATTACAACCCGAAAATCCTCCAAAAATGTATGTGTTTACTGCATTGTGATTGCTAACTAGAATTTTTTCAAGCCTATGATAGCGTGATGCATGTTCTAGGATTTGAGCGATAAATTCATAACCCTTTCTAAACACTTGGGAGAAATTTTGGTGAGATTGTGTGAAGAGAGAGTTGAACTTGATGAATGAATGCCAATGTGTACAAATCTTGTTGTCTTTTTGTTCTTTTTGCAAACAACCATAGAGCATGATGAATGTTTTGCAGTAGCAAGAACTTTGAAAATTGAGTTTGATTTAATTTGAGAAATTGAATTTAAGTGTGCATTTAACTGGATCAAATCTGAAATTAATTGTTGCTTGGGGACAAGCAATAGATTAAGTTTGGGGTTGTGATGATTCTTCATCATATGCATAGTTTCCCACTGTTTTAGTCTTATTTATCATCAATCATCAGTTAAATTAAGGATTTATTTGATATATTTTGTTGATTTTTAATCTTTGAGTTGATAAAATGTTTTGTGTTTTTATTTCGTTGATTAAGTGGGAATTTTTTGTAATTTTACATTGCGTTTTGTTTTAGTGCAGTGCTGAATTTTGGTGAGAAATCAACATGACATATGTAGAGTATTTCAGCCATATATGGAGTTGTAGATGTCGAATTGGAGTCAAACCAAGTGCAAATGAAAGCTAAGATCCATAGCTACAACTTTCATGAAGACACCAGAACCAGATTCAGACTCGAAAGAGGAGAAACATGCAATATACGCTGGACAGCAGATGTTGAGCGCTTGGAGCGCGTCTGAAGCGCTTTTTCCAGCATCTGCTACTGCCCAAACGCGCCTGGAGCGCGCACCAGCAACCATAAAAACGCAGACTTTTACTGTTTTAGAGATCTTTTTCACTATTGGGAAGTTGGGAAACTTGTGCCCTAGCATAAAAACTCAAAGACGACCGTTTTTAACATCATTGGAGCAGTTTTATCAAGAATCATTCATGAATCCTTCTTGTAATCCTTCTCTCATCTTTATCTCTTTTATTTCTGCCATGAGTAACTAAACCCTATTTGTTAGGGATGAGTGTAACAAGATTAAACCCTTATTTTTATGATTTGATTTCTAGTTATATGAATGAGTTTATTGAATTATTTTTCTCATCTCTGTGCTTAATGCTTTCTATTGCTTGATCAACATTAAAATGTTCTACGATTTGTATTTTGAAACGGAAGTGGACTTTACGAATGCTTGAGATGAGAAATTCATGAATTTGTAGTCTAGACATAGGTGCAGGTCATGAAATCAATTAAATTAGTTGCAAAGCAATAATTTACAAGAGAATTTCTATACGGTAATGCTTATTTCTAATCTTAAATCTACTAAGGAATTAGGGGTTACTTTGGAATTAAAGGTTTTGTCACTAAGACATTAGGGCAAGAATAATAAAGAGAATTCGGTAATAATTCAATAAAGGAATTCAATAACTAGGATCAAATTAGACACCAAGGTTGGATTCGAAGTGAAACTCATCCCTGACATTTCTCTCAATTTATAAAGGATCAATTTTACTACTGCTGTCAATTTTAAATATTATTTCAATCAACTTGGAAACTTTTTGTTCAATTTCAGTAATTAAATATAATTCAATAGTAAAACGCAATCCTTGAGTTCGACACTCGGTACAAGACCCATCCGCGTGGAGTTTAAACCTCATCTCTTTGTGAAGTTTAATACTCATCCATGTGGAGTTTAAACTGCATCTCTTTGTGAAGTTTAATACTCATCTATATGTAGGGTACAAGACCCATCCGTGTGGAGTTTAAACCTCATCTCTTTGTGAAGTTTAATACTCATCCATGTGGAGTTCAAATCTCATCTCTTTGTGAAGTTTAATACTCATCTATATGTGGGGTACAAGACTCATCCATTTGGAGTTTAAACCTTATCTCTTTGTGAAGTTTAATACTCATCCATGTGGAGTTCAAATCTCATCTCTTTGTGAAGTTTAATACTCATCCATGTGGAGTTCAAATCTCATCTCTTTGTGTATATATATATATCTCAAACACACGCAATTCAAACAAATTCACGTTTTTAACATCCATATCGTAAAATCATATTTATAATATAATATTTCATTTGAATATATAATAACAACAATTATTCATGAAAATATAATAAAACAATCTTTTTAAAGAATATATATTCAAACAATCATAAACATGATAATTTAAGAAACAATAATAAATAAATCAATTTATAATCTATTATTACAATTCATAAAATCTCAATTTTAATAGAGATAGGTTCTCGACAAAAATATATTTTTATAAGAAAATACCTATTGAAATATCTAACTCTTTTCCATTCTAAATTTCCAAAATACATGTATCATGAAAATTTAAAGGGTGTGATTACTAACCTCTTGAAGTGTTATTTGATAAAAATTCCTTATTTGTCACTCGCTATTAACCGCTATTGCAACTGCAAAATACTTAGCTACTCTCTATTTTGATATAGTTCTATCTCTTGAGTTTTTAATTAAGTATTATTTTTATCTTTCTTAGTAGCTATTTATAATTAAATTCTTATACGATATCCTACATTTACACAAGTAACACGTTACAGCTCCACATTGCTGAATTGGAGTGCTAATGGAGCGTTGTTTTCACATATTGTAGTTGCAACAACTTAGCACTTAGCCTATACATTCTACCATTTTATCGGAATTAATTGTTATAATCCCGGAATGTAGTTGCAACAACTTAGCCTATACTTCCTACCACTTAATCGGAATTAATTATTATAATCCAAACAATGTCACCTAGATTTTGTAGGTTCACTGTGTATCTATAATAACTAGTCATTCCTAACTTAAATTATAGGCTAAATTACATTTGTGGTCCCTTAACTTAATTTCAAGTAACGTTTTAGTCATTTATCTTTTTTTTTTTCTCGACTTGGTCCTTTATTTAATTTTAAGTGACAATTTGATATTTTATGTTTTAAAATTTCAACAATGATATCCTTTTTTATACAAAAATTAAAAAAAAAATTCAATCAAAACTCATAAAATTAATTATATTCTTCAATATAATACAAATTTCATCAAATTCGTAACGCAAATCTTCAAATAAACTCATATTTTCATACTTTATTTGTTATTTTTAGGAATAAAGGACTAAATCGGGAAGAAAAAAAAGATAAAGGACTAAAACGTTACCTGAAATTAAGTTAAGGGACCACAGATGTAATTTAGCCTAAATTATATTTGTTTCATCTAACAATTAAATATAAAAAATTGTATAGTTCATTCATTTGTTAAATAAAACAAATAATAAAAAACAAAGCTAAGTTTACCGTATTATTTATTATTTAATTTGCCTAATCCACGAAGTAATTATTTAATTAATTCTAAACTTATAATTTACTATTTAGATTGAACGTCTAATATTTCTAAACCTTGAAATTAGGACGTTACAAAGTTGACGACGGACCTTGTCGGCGCTCCAGCACGTTGGTGAGACCTTTACTAATAACATGTTCCACGATATTTCGAATATGTTTCTTCACTTAATATTTTTATTAATTATGTAATGCTGATTTTTATGCCCCACGTAAATTATTAGTCATATTTCATTGACTTTGCAAATTTGTCGATGCGTTTGAACTTGTGCGTTGTCGACACCTCATGGTTGCTAAAAATCATTTTGGTTCTTATATCTTATGAAAGTGTCAGATTAAGATATGGGATGACAACGAGTTCGAATTCATGAGTGTAAATTAAGTGAGATGAACGGGAAAACTGTATTTCTCCATAATTTATTTGAGGCTCACTATGTATGGCTGGAGTCTTCTGAATAATAATTGACTAATGAGATAACTTGAATTTGATGAAGTTAAAATATGAGTTAGAAACTTTTATAGGGTATTGTTTAATTTGATTTTGAAGATCGTGTGGTAGTTGAATTATCGTAGAATTGTGTATTTGACTTATTTCTGTGTTTTGTTTATATCCACCATTTTTAATTATTATATGATATAAAATGTGATGAACTGTAATTATTTCCATTGCAATTGACGCTATGTGTGTGAATGATCTAGTATTATTATTTGTGAGTAAAAATCCTTTATTGTTGGAACTTTGTGTATTATGATGGTCAATTTTGAATGTTATATATGACTATGGAAATGTGCATTGGTGATCTGTACTTGTTGACTTATGATGTTACCATCTTGATGAATATCATGAAATGTATATTGTGTTTAATTGAATAATGATGAATTCGATATGTGTCAATGATGGTTCTCTTAATGGAATGAGTAGCCTAGGACAATAAGGGGGGGATTTGGATGTTATTTGTTTGAAGTAGGGATTATCTCTTCATCATATAGTTAGGGCCTGAAAAGCCTAGTGATTTCGGGGAAGTACAACTGAATGAGACTGATCGTGGTGGTCTACTGTTGAGCCTTAAGACATGATTGTTAGACCTTGGAGGTATTCAGGTGGGAAATTCCTAGGTGACTTAGAGGTAGCTCTCTAAATGTCGGGAGCTACCAGGCAACACACGTTTAACTCGAATGTCACATATATGTGTCTCAGGTTGAGTTGAATGGATCTATGAGGATAAGGTCAATTTGAATTGTCTGTTTACTTGCGTGGTGGCATAGTATCAAGTCTTATAACCAAGTACTTCAGAGTTAGAATGGTACCAAAGAAAGAGAAGGAGTTTATAGTATAAGATCATGCATAACATTACTTAATTTGTGTGTTTACTTACTTGACTTTATGGATTGTATCAATGTTTTACCTTGATTATTATTGTTAGGCTTAATTGCAGTTTTGGTCCCCCTATTTTAGCTTAATCGCGAAAGTAGTCCTCCCATTTTGTTTCTCCCCAGTTTTGGTCCTCCAAACAGAATTTTGATTCAAAATTTGATGAAATTTCATTTTTTAAAGTCGTACTACACCATTTATGATCATATATTTCAGGTACAATTGTTGCAAATGAGATCTTGAGGCATGGTGTGACTTAAATAAATGCAAAAACAAAAAATCATCAAGTTTTGGACCAAAATTGGGGAGAAATAAAATGGAGGGACTACTTTCGCGATTCAGCTAAAATAAGGGGACCAAAACTGCAATTAAGCCTTATTGTTAATTGGGATTTGATAGGATATGGTGTTTAATTAATGTTTTAGTTGGGTTTACAAAAAATATTTTTTAATTTAAAATTTCTATTTATTTATTTTTATATTAATTAATTATATATATAATATTTATGTTATCTATTAAAAATAAAAATAAAAATTGAAATTTTTTTTTTAAATCAAGTGGGAAGTCGCCATTTGGAACTTGGACTTCCTTAAGGAAGTCGCCATTCCAAATGGCGACTTGTAACTATAAAAAAAAAGGGGGGGGCATTTAGGTATATAGCTCACCTCTCGTTGCTTGTGTTTGACGTTTGCAAGAGCGCAATTATTTCAGGTTATCGGTTGGTGATCCATGCTCTTATAGGTGATACTGGGTGGGAGTAATTTGTTGTGTTTTGTTGAGTTATGAACTAATTTTTGTTTTGTAAACTCTATTGATCAATTGTGTTATACTCGATCTTTTATTCATAGATAGAAATTAAATGTTTCTAGGTTTTTAACATGTTTTTATGTCATAAGTATTTGTTTTATAAACATCAACTATATTCAATGTTAAAAGATTTTTAATTAAGAATTTTTATGCAACTGCCTTGTGTAAATGTGAGTGTGACGTCCTGAGCCTTATATTTTCAAATAAATTTGTTATACACTTTATTTTTGGACTGCTGCAAATCTCTTTCAAAACTAGTGCATTTTACTTTTTATTTCAATTTGGTTTTGGGTGTCAAACGTGGCCCACATACTCATTCAATAAGATATTAAAGAAAATGGTAGAAAAAGAAGCACCTCTAAAGTACAAAAGAAAAAAAAGTATTAGGGTCTCACATTTGTTTTTTATGTCAAATCTCGGCATAATTTATTTTAATATAAAAAAAGTCATCCATAAATCATGTCACATACAATAATACATAAACATAATATTTTATATCAAAATAACAGCTGAAAAAACTATTAAATAAATTTATATAAGCAATAATAGCATTTTATTAAGCAATATAATACAAAATTGAATTATTTAAAAAAAATTCACATTAACTGTTTATGAAATTTAACACAATAATTATTATTTTATTTGTTATCTAGTCCAAATGTGGTTCAACCGCTTAAATCAATTAGACAATGACTCGACAATGTCACCAACTTGATCTCCTCTTTTGTTTTTAAAACATTGTTTTTCTTTGAATGTTTATTGCTACTTATAGGGTGGACACCGGTTCGGGTTTAGTCGAACTTGGTTGAAAATAATGGATTTGAAGAAAATGGTGGGTGTTGATTTAAGGAACATCTCCAACTGTGTGAGGCGGCAGATACAAAGAGTGATAGGTTTGACGGGTGACGGTTCCCAGCAAACAGATTTCCAGCAGACGGATTTATCGGGTTGTCGCTTTTCTATATCTTATCAATCGTCTCTCTTATAGTCTCTCCCCCGCCTTATTGCACAACCTCTAAGAGTGGTTGACACTAAAACACCTATTTCTATACCACTGTTGGAGTGGCCAGCCCAACATTATCTTTCTGTCTCTTTACTCTTTTTGGTGTTGGTTATGTTAGTATACCATGGATTTAGTTTCCCTTTAGTTGATGGATTTCTTTAAAGTTAAAACGTGAGATTAAAAAATTTCGAAAAATGAGGTAGATAATGCATAAAAGTATAAGACGAACAAGACAAATATGGTAGTAAAAAATGATAAGGAAGAAGAATGAAAGTTATTGATAAAATTAATTAAAAGATAAAAAAAGAGAAGTCGATAGTTGCATGTCTTCTTGGAAATTGACTAAAGCTTGCAAAGTTAATACTATAATATACTTTAAATGCTACTTACCTAGGGCACTAATACTACTTTTTAATATTTTCAACTTTTGAGAAAAGTAATTAAGAATATTTTAATAGTGTTATCCTACATTATAATGCGGGGTTTTTTTTTTTTTTTTTTTGGGAACCCTCTTTTTAAAAAAAAAATTTAAAAAAGTCCTCTTTTTAAAACT
>NC_021166.2:43894959-43896721 GCF_000331145.2 Cicer arietinum
GTAATTTAAAATTTTTATTTATCTATTTTTATTAATTATATTAATTATATATATTACTTTTATTATTTCAATAAAAATTTAATAAAATTTTTTTTTTCTAAAAAAAACTTTTGAAAGATGTCCATTTAAAACTTGGGTTTACTAAAAATATTTTTTAATTAAAATTTCTATTTATTTATTTTTATATTAATTAATTATATATATAATATTTATGTTATCTATTAAAAATAAAAATAAAAATTGAAATTTTTTTTAAAAAAAATCAAGTGGGAAGTCGCCATTCCAAATGGCGAGTTGTAACTTAAAAAAAAAAAAAGGAGCATTTAGGTATATAGTTTTCAAAAGAGGACATTTGTGATTTTTTTTTTCAAAAAGAGGGTACTCAAAAGAAAAACCCTTATAATGCATGGTCAGTCGGTTATGATTTTCAATGGGTTTAATTTTTCCATTTGAATATGTCCTTTGAAATCTGTTTTTACACTGAAACTTTAACTTTTCTTACCCATGACCCAATCGATAACTTATAATTTGTTTAAATTGTTCGTTTTTCGGTCAGTTAGGGTGAATCTGTCCACCGCTAACTACATATACTAAAAAAAATTAGGTTAAGTTCCTTGTTAGACAAAGAAAATGTATAAATAGTAACGTTGGTGAACATTGATAAAATACCAAAACTATAGAAATAATGGTAAAATTACAACCACTATTTGGAATTGAGATGAATAATTTTGGTTCTTTAACACAGTAGCCTAAACACATCTAAATATTCTTAGTTTTAAGATGTCTAATCACATAACTAAGACAGTGAAGCTGATATTATGCACTTATTTAAAAATAAAAAATACATATAAATTAAATCTACTCCACCCTACTGCTAAGCATTAATCATTGTTTTTTTTCGTTGTTGTTGAAATTAAGCATTAATTAATAATTATTCAGAAAAAGTAAAAAGAATTAAATTGATAATTAAATTTATATATAATAATTAACATAAATGTTTAATTTTGTTAATTATTATATAATTAACACAAATTTTCTATAAAAAAAAAAAAAAAGAATTTGTCTGTAAGTTTCTTTTAAATTCAGAAACATAGATCACTTTCATTCACATCAAAATATTGTTTCTAATACAATATATAAAAACAAAAGAAAAAAACAGTAGGACAGCATGGTGGTGTGTCACCTAACCATGATTACATAGTCTTAAACCACTCCAACAAGTATGGGTCACCATACTTTATGCAGAGGTAACTTGGACAACAAAATAAAACTAAAGATAAAACAAAAGATCACAAAATATTGTTGGTGAACATCTCATATCTCATGCTTTAACACTCCTCCTTGAGATTTTTGATGGACACTCCAAGCGACCTTCTAAACCTTTCAAACTTAACTCTTGGAAGAGATTTGGTCAATATATCAGAAACTTGAGAGTCCGAACACAATGAGCGAGCTTGATCTCTTGACTTTTTATAGCCTCTCGTATATCATGAAACTTCACTTGAATATGCTTGGTCTTTCCATGTTGAACTGGATTTTCAGAAATAGCAATTGGTGATTTGCTATCACAATAAATCAAGGTTGCTTCCAGCTGTTGTATTCCCAAATCAAGTAGGATTTTCCTCAACCAAATAGCTTGGTTTGTTGTTGCAGCTGCTGCTACATACTCTACTTCAACGGTGGATTGAGCTACAATTTCTTGCTTCCATGAGTTCCATGAGTTCCATGAGAACATGCCAGAGCCTAAGGAACAAGCATAACT
>NC_021166.2:43896857-43897575 GCF_000331145.2 Cicer arietinum
CTGCAGCAAAATGTGTCTTGGTAGGACTCTGCATAAATCTTGAGAGTAGACTTGTTGCATACATAAGGTCAGGTCTGGATGAAGTAAGATAAAGTAGACTTCTAATCAAGCTTCTATAAAGAGAAGCATCAATTTTTTCAGTTTCATCTTCCTTTGACAACTTCAAATTTGACACCAAAGGAGTGGGGACAGATTTGCAACTTTCCATTCTAAACTTCTTCAAAATCTCACTTGCATACTTCTCTTGATTCATAAAAATTTCATCCTCAGGTTGATACACTTCCAAGTCTAGAAAGTAGTTCATTTCTCCTAAACTAGACATCTCAAACTGGTTTTTCATGTCCTCCACAAGTTTTTGTACTTCTTGTTGATTATTGCTTGTTACTAGCAAGTCATCAACGTACAAAGAGACAATTAAAGAACCACCATCCAGCAACCTTCTTACATAAAGAGTTGCATCATTTTCACTCCTCCTAAAGTCTTGATTGTGAAAGTGGCTATCAATTTTGTTGTACCAAACTCTAGGGGCCTGTTTTAGCCCATACAAAGCTTTATGAAGCTTATACACCATTTCCTCTCTTCCTTTCACTAAAAAACCATCAGGTTGAGCAACATAAATCTCTTCATCAAGATTTCCATTCAAGAATGTTGATTTGACATTTAAATGAAATTTTCCACACTTCATTTGTGCAGCCAATGCTACAAGAATTCGAATAGT
>NC_021166.2:43898724-43903619 GCF_000331145.2 Cicer arietinum
GTAATTTAAAATTTTTATTTATCTATTTTTATTAATTATATTAATTATATATATTACTTTTATTATTTCAATAAAAATTTAATAAAATTTTTTTTTTCTAAAAAAAACTTTTGAAAGATGTCCATTTAAAACTTGGGTTTACTAAAAATATTTTTTAATTAAAATTTCTATTTATTTATTTTTATATTAATTAATTATATATATAATATTTATGTTATCTATTAAAAATAAAAATAAAAATTGAAATTTTTTTTAAAAAAAATCAAGTGGGAAGTCGCCATTCCAAATGGCGAGTTGTAACTTAAAAAAAAAAAAAGGAGCATTTAGGTATATAGTTTTCAAAAGAGGACATTTGTGATTTTTTTTTTCAAAAAGAGGGTACTCAAAAGAAAAACCCTTATAATGCATGGTCAGTCGGTTATGATTTTCAATGGGTTTAATTTTTCCATTTGAATATGTCCTTTGAAATCTGTTTTTACACTGAAACTTTAACTTTTCTTACCCATGACCCAATCGATAACTTATAATTTGTTTAAATTGTTCGTTTTTCGGTCAGTTAGGGTGAATCTGTCCACCGCTAACTACATATACTAAAAAAAATTAGGTTAAGTTCCTTGTTAGACAAAGAAAATGTATAAATAGTAACGTTGGTGAACATTGATAAAATACCAAAACTATAGAAATAATGGTAAAATTACAACCACTATTTGGAATTGAGATGAATAATTTTGGTTCTTTAACACAGTAGCCTAAACACATCTAAATATTCTTAGTTTTAAGATGTCTAATCACATAACTAAGACAGTGAAGCTGATATTATGCACTTATTTAAAAATAAAAAATACATATAAATTAAATCTACTCCACCCTACTGCTAAGCATTAATCATTGTTTTTTTTCGTTGTTGTTGAAATTAAGCATTAATTAATAATTATTCAGAAAAAGTAAAAAGAATTAAATTGATAATTAAATTTATATATAATAATTAACATAAATGTTTAATTTTGTTAATTATTATATAATTAACACAAATTTTCTATAAAAAAAAAAAAAAAGAATTTGTCTGTAAGTTTCTTTTAAATTCAGAAACATAGATCACTTTCATTCACATCAAAATATTGTTTCTAATACAATATATAAAAACAAAAGAAAAAAACAGTAGGACAGCATGGTGGTGTGTCACCTAACCATGATTACATAGTCTTAAACCACTCCAACAAGTATGGGTCACCATACTTTATGCAGAGGTAACTTGGACAACAAAATAAAACTAAAGATAAAACAAAAGATCACAAAATATTGTTGGTGAACATCTCATATCTCATGCTTTAACACTCCTCCTTGAGATTTTTGATGGACACTCCAAGCGACCTTCTAAACCTTTCAAACTTAACTCTTGGAAGAGATTTGGTCAATATATCAGAAACTTGAGAGTCCGAACACAATGAGCGAGCTTGATCTCTTGACTTTTTATAGCCTCTCGTATATCATGAAACTTCACTTGAATATGCTTGGTCTTTCCATGTTGAACTGGATTTTCAGAAATAGCAATTGGTGATTTGCTATCACAATAAATCAAGGTTGCTTCCAGCTGTTGTATTCCCAAATCAAGTAGGATTTTCCTCAACCAAATAGCTTGGTTTGTTGTTGCAGCTGCTGCTACATACTCTACTTCAACGGTGGATTGAGCTACAATTTCTTGCTTCCATGAGTTCCATGAGTTCCATGAGAACATGCCAGAGCCTAAGGAAAAAGCATAACTTGTAGTACTCTTCATGTCATCAATATTTCCAACCCAATCACTATCAATATAGCCTATCAAACTTTCATTTTCACTTGGTTTGTACCATATTCCAAATTGTGTAATGCCCTTAACATATCTAAGGACCCTTTTTACTGCAGCAAAATGTGTCTTGGTAGGACTCTGCATAAATCTTGAGAGTAGACTTGTTGCATACATAAGGTCAGGTCTGGATGAAGTAAGATAAAGTAGACTTCTAATCAAGCTTCTATAAAGAGAAGCATCAATTTTTTCAGTTTCATCTTTCTTTGACAACTTCAAATTTGACGCCAAAGGAGTGGGGACAGATTTGCAATTTTCCATTCTAAACTTCTTCAAAATCTCATGAGCATACTTCTTTTGATTCAGAAAAATTCCATCCTCATATTGATACACTTCCAAGCCTAGAAAGTAGTTCATTTCTCCTAAACTAGACATCTCAAACTGGTTTTTCATGTCCTCCACAAGTTTTTGTACTTCTTGTTGATTATTGCTTGTTACTAGCAAGTCATCAACGTACAAAGAGACAATTAAAGAACCACCATCCAGCAACCTTCTTACATAAAGAGTTGCATCATTTTCACTCCTCCTAAAGTCTTGATTGTGAAAGTGGCTATCAATTTTGTTGTACCAAACTCTAGGGGCCTGTTTTAGCCCATACAAAGCTTTATGAAGCTTATACACCATTTCCTCTCTTCCTTTCACTAAAAAACCATCAGGTTGAGCAACATAAATCTCTTCATCAAGATTTCCATTCAAGAATGTTGATTTGACATTTAAATGCCAAATTTTCCACTTCATTTGTGCAGCCAATGCTACAAGAATTCGAATAGTCTCCATTCTTGCTACCGGTGCAAACGTTTTTGTGTAATCAATTCCGGATTGTTGAACATAGCCTTTGACCACAAGTCTGGCCTTGTATTTGTTGATAGATCCATCAGGGTTCATCTTTATTCTATAGACCCATTTAACTCCAATGACATGCTTGTCTTTAGGCTCGGCAACTAGCTGCCATGTCTTGTTCTTTTCAATGGTGGCCATCTCCTCTTTCATAGCTTGGTTCCACTCCTCAACTTTACTAGCATCTTCAAAATTAGTAGGTTCAAGAACAACACTGTTACATCTTTGATAAATCTCTGAAACAGGTCGGGTACCTCTTACAGCGAAGTCATCATCAACTTCTTCATCTTGATCTTCCATTGTGCTCTTAAAAGAAGGCAAAGTTGAATGCCTACTAACTTGAGAGGTCTCCCAATTCCAATATGCATATTCATCCACTATAACATCTCTATTAATGGAACCTTTCAAACTTAACTCTTGGAAGAGATTTGGTCAATATATCAGAAACTTGAGAGTCCGAACACAATGAGCGAGCTTGATCTCTTGACTTTTTATAGCCTCTCGTATATCATGAAACTTCACTTGAATATGCTTGGTCTTTCCATGTTGAACTGGATTTTCAGAAATAGCAATTGGATCTGAATCAATTCCATAGACTTTATAGCCCTTAGATTTTGAGCTATAGCCTATTAAAATTCCTTTTTCAGCCTTTTCATCCAATTTGGTTCTTTTGATTTCTGGTATATGAGTGTAGCACAATGAACCAAACACCCTTAGATGCTTGATAGAAGTTTTGATGCCTCCCCAAGCCTCAATAGGTGTCATTCCCTCTACAGCCCTTGTAGGAAGTCGATTTTGGAGATACACAGGCTTCCAGCTGTTGTATTCCCAAATCAAGTAGGATTTTCCTCAACCAAATAGCTTGGTTTGTTGTTGCAGCTGCTGCTACATACTCTACTTCAACGGTGGATTGAGCTACAATTTCTTGCTTCCATGAGTTCCATCAGCAGTGTTTACTGCCTCTGCCCAAAAAGACTTTGGCAATTTCTTCTCAAAAATCATGCATCTAGCCATTTCAAGGACATGTCTATTCTTTCTCTCATAAACTCCATTTTGTTGGGGTGAGTAGCTGACTGTAAGTTGGCGCTCGGCACCAAGCTCATCACAAAATTTATTACATTCTGTAGAAACAAACTCCTTCCCATTGTCAGTTCTGAGTTTCTTCAAAAAATAGCCACTTTGGGTTTCAACTAAGGCTTTAAATTTCTTAAAAACAGAAAAAACTTCAGATTTATGTTTAAGAAAATAAACTCAAGTCATTCTTGTAAAATCATCAATAAAAAGAATGAAATACTTGCTACCATGGAGTGAAGTAGTGTGAGTTCCATGAGAACATGCCAGAGCCTAAGGAAAAAGCATAACTTGTAGTACTCTTCATGTCATCAATATTTCCAACCCAATCACTATCAATATAGCCTATCAAACTTTCATTTTCACTTGGTTTGTACCATATTCCAAATTGTGTAATGCCCTTAACATATCTAAGGACCCTTTTTACTGCAGCAAAATGTGTCTTGGTAGGACTCTGCATAAATCTTGAGAGTAGACTTGTTGCATACATAAGGTCAGGTCTGGATGAAGTAAGATAAAGTAGACTTCTAATCAAGCTTCTATAAAGAGAAGCATCAATTTTTTCAGTTTCATCTTCCTTTGACAACTTCAAATTTGACACCAAAGGAGTGGGGACAGATTTGCAACTTTCCATTCTAAACTTCTTCAAAATCTCACGAGCATACTTCTCTTGATTCAGAAAAATTTCATCCTCAGATTGATACACTTCCAAGCCTAGAAAGTAGTTCATTTCTCCTAAACTAGACATCTCAAACTGGTTTTTCATGTCCTCCACAAGTTTTTGTACTTCTTGTTGATTATTGCTTGTTACTAGCAAGTCATCAACGTACAAAGAGACAATTAAAGAACCACCATCCAGCAACCTTCTTACATAAAGAGTTGCATCATTTTCACTCCTCCTAAAGTCTTGATTGTGAAAGTGGCTATCAATTTTGTTGTACCAAACTCTAGGGGCCTGTTTTAGCCCATACAAAGCTTTATGAAGCTTATACACCATTTCCTCTCTTCCTTTCACTAAAAAACCATCAGGTTGAGCAACATAAATCTCTTCATCAAGATTTCCATTCAAGAATGTTGATTTGACATTTAAATGCCAAATTTTCCACTTCATTTGTGCAGCCAATGCTACAAGAATTCGAATAGT
>NC_021166.2:43904398-43918713 GCF_000331145.2 Cicer arietinum
TCCATTTTGTTGGGGTGAGTAGCTGACTGTAAGTTGGCGCTCGGCACCAAGCTCATCACAAAATTTATTACATTCTGTAGAAACAAACTCCTTCCCATTGTCAGTTCTGAGTTTCTTCAAAAAATAGCCACTTTGGGTTTCAACTAAGGCTTTAAATTTCTTAAAAACAGAAAAAACTTCAGATTTATGTTTAAGAAAATAAACTCAAGTCATTCTTGTAAAATCATCAATAAAAAGAATGAAATACTTGCTACCATGGAGTGAAGTAGTGTTCATAGGTCCACAAACATCTGAGTGAACCAATTCAAGTTTTTTATTTGCTCTCCATGTAGCTGAACTTGGAAAAGGCAATCTATGTTGCTTACCAAGTTGACAACCTTCACACACTTCTGAGCACATTTGAGTATTAGGCAAGCCTTTGACCAACTTTTTCTTTTGAGAAAATTGAATGGATTTCAAATTATAGTGGTCAAACCTCTTATGCCAAAGCTAAGAATCAAGTTCAGCCTTACTCAATTTACATTCATGTTCAGAAACTATTCCAGTTAATAGGAAAACTTCTTTTTTTCATATCTATTTCAAATAATTTATGATTATTAACACCAGTAATCACACAACTTCCTTCTTTAAATAACAAGCAGTAGTCGTTTTGCATCATTTAACCCACACTTAACAGGTTTTGATCAAGTTCAGGCACTAAAAGAACATCAGAAATGTATTTAATACCTGTTGCAGTATAAATTTTCACCGTTCCTTTACCCGTGATGGCAAATTTTTCTCCATTTCCAATCTTTACAGATCTTGTAGCAGGTTTGAGCTCCGAAAAAAAAATCTGGTTTGCTAGTCATGTGTTGTGTGCATCCACTATCAAGAAACCAAGTGTCTCCATCCTCCAAACTTTTTCTAGTCTTGGCCATGAACAAGAGTTATTCGCTATCATCCGTTTCATTCACATTTGCCTTTTGAGAAGTGTGACTTTGTTGATTTTTTTGCTGCTGTTTCAGCCTACAAAACCTCTCAATATGTCCATTTTTGTTGCAATATCTACATTGTATTGGTGGTGGTGTTTTTCCTTTGTACCAACAATCACTATCATTGTGGCTAGTTCTTTTGCAGATTCCACACTTTAGAAACCTTTCTTTCTTCTTTGTATCTTTTCCATAATGCTGCCCAACAAATTTCTTTTCATCTTTGACTTTTATGGCTTTTTCTTTGTGTTTGACTTGTAAGGATGATTTTGTTGCTTCCTCTTGTCGAAGAAGTCTTCTCTGCTCTTGAGCTTGAAGAGCATTTGTAAGCTTTGTTAAGCTTATCTTAGAAAGATCTTTAGACTCTTCAAGTGAAGAAATTTTGGATTCGAACCTTTCGGGTAAAACCACCAAGACTTTTTCTACAATTCTACTATCAAGAAATTCTTCCCCCAACAATCTAATTTGGGTTACAACTTTCATAACTTTGGTCATGAAATCATTTATGGTTTCAGCTTCATTCATCTTCAAGGCTTCAAACTCTCTTTTGAGATTAAGAACCTGCATTTGCTTGGTTCTTTCATTCCGAAAAAACTCTTCTTCCAACTTCTCCCAAACTTGTTTTGTTGTCTCCAAGTGTGAGATTCTCATGAAAACATCATCATTCACAGCAGAGTGAAGGATGGTAATAGCCTTATCTCTCTTAGCAACTTGCTCACTGTGGTATCTCATTTGAGCAATAGTTGGATTTTCTTGCAAAGGTGGTGGTTCAGTAGTTGTTTCCACCACCTCCCAAAGATCATATGCTCTCAACTGAGTCCTCATCTTTACAGACCAGATTTCATAATTATTTCCTGTAAATACAGGAGGTGCTGGTAGTGCAATATTGTTAGAAGCCATCAAGAAAAAAAAGGTTGGGTATCAAGAAAACAGGTTTTTTAATTTTCTTCTCTAGTGATTTTTTCTTTTCAAATGGGTATTCTATTTCTGTAAAAAAATTGGTATGCTGGATTTTTTGTGGTTTTAAATCATAGGCCCTTCAAGAACAAAGAGGCTCTAGATACCAATTGCTAGTTTCTTTTAAATTCAGAAACATAGATCACTTTCATTCACATCAAAATATTGTTTCTAATACAATATATAAAAACAGAAAAGAGAAAAGCAGTAGGACAGCATGGTGGTCTGTCACCTAACCATGATTACAAAGTCTTAACCACTCAAACAAGTATGGGTCACCATACTTTATGCAGAGGTAACTTGGACAGCAAAATAAAACTAAAGATAAAACAAAAGATCACAAAATATTATTGGTGAACATCTCAAATCTCATGCTTTAACATTGTCCAAAAAATTAGATTTCACCATTCAAAACAAGCTATCATCTCCTCCCTCCATTATATATCATAATAACCTATAATCAAGACCAACACCATCAGAGTAATCTATTTTTCTTCTAAATTCCTCAATCTTGTTAGTATTGCATTGAGCTTTAAGAATATTGTTACAACGATAATAGCCTATCCTTACTTGAGATGTGCTAGCAACAAACCACTTAACTTTACTGATATACATCGAATTGACGGATTCAGGCTTTTACCGCCGACGAATATATAAGCAACATGTCATGCATGTAGGTCTAGTTGGACTTCATTGGCTCGTAAAATGTTTTTGGGTACCAACTTACACTTGTATCCCATTGTGAACTAGACCTTCTAAGTAAACTAAAGATAGTTTATCCATTCTTAGGGCTAAAAACTATAAGCTTAAACTAAACCTATCAAGTAGGTTAAAAGTAAGCTTAAACTAGACCTATTAAGTAAGCTAAAAGTTTTTCTGGCGTTAGGTGAAAATGATGCTGAAAATTATAGAAAAGAGAAGGATGGAGAAATTAATACATCATTCAGCCAAAAGTTGTGGTCGAGCTTTTCTGAAAAGTTAATGTAGTAAAGGTATTTGTTTCCACAACTGATTTTGTGTTTTTTTTCTTCAAGGTACCATGCATGTATTATACATTTATACTCATATTTGGTTTTAGTTTAATTTTAGTTTTATTAATAAAATTTTATTTGATTTAAAGTTTCATATTTCAGCTCTTAAGATTAAAAGTTGGTATATGTAGCATGTTATTCGTCGTTGTATTACAAGAAAATTAAATTTTTGAACATTTTATAGAAAAGTTATGAACTTTATGTATTGAAAATGAATACATTTTGCAAAGAATTAAATCTGATGAAAGGAGCTTAACTCCTTATATACATGAAAACCTAACATAACAAATTTCCTAAGTCCAACTAGTTTGAATGAGGCTAATAGTCAATCATTTACATCAGCTTTAAACTGAGAGTTGACTGACTACCAGTCAGCTACAGCACCTGACTGCTCTACAACTTTAGCTTTTGTCACCTTGTGCTACTAGTTTCTTCGACTTAACTAGTTTCCTTTTTGTCTTGTAATAGTTTAGGTTACTATGCTCTTAGAGTTGAATTTTATTTTATGGTTGAAATCTTTTAATGGTATGAGGTTGCAATTTGAAATTGTAACAGCGTTGTTTAGTTTGTAAGATTAAATTTTGTTTGTGTCTTATAGATGTTCTTACTTATAAGATCCCACTAGTTTCCAATTTGAAAGTTTGTGATAATTTCAAGTGAATTTTGTGGACAGAACACAAAGTAAGAAAATAGAAAATATGACCCTATATTTTCATAGTTAGTTTTAGTTTGATTTCTTTTCCTTTTGGATATATGTTTGTATTCATATAATGGTAGATGATGAGGAAATTTGACTCTATATTTTGCACAATATTTTGAATTTGATTTCCTTTCCTTTTGATATATGTTTGTGTTTCTTTTAACCTGCTAGAATCATATGACATTTTATGTTGAAGATTCTTTAAATATAATGTTTTTGTGATACAAAACATTCAAAAAAATTCGATTGCTCTATATATTTCAGCAGTAAACATAACTCAAAATCTATAGAATGGATAGTCCCATACAACAATTAATACGCAATGATATAGTTGTGTAACAAAAATATTGTATAATAGTCCTAAAGTTGGTATAAGATCAATAGTTAAGGATTATGAGATATTATATTAATCAAATAAAGGATGGAAACAAGCAAGGAAATTATTATTTAAATATGAGTAGCCATTTAGAAAGAAAAAAAAAGAGTAAGTGAAACTTAATTATTGTGTACATACATTAGAAATATCAAATTTAGCCACTGCTTCTAGGTTATTTGGTAATAATAATAATAATAATAATAATAATAATAATAATAATAATAATAATAATAATAATAATAATAATAATAATAATAATAATAATAATAATAAGAATAATAAGAATATATGGTAAACTACAAATAGTTTAAGTCAATTAAATATAGTTATCGTATTTTTTTTGCCAAATTAAAAAAGTTGAGATTCTCTCAAATGCTTGAGAATTCATTTATAAAAAAGAAAGAGAGAGAGAAAAAAAAAACAAAAAAGTACATTTATATTTTAATCTTTAAAAATGTTTTTTATTCATTTATGAAATATGAATATTTTTTTGTTTCTAAACTTTGAAAATGTTTTTTTTTTTATTTGGTATGTCAAATGAATGATAACATGTTCTCACTATACAATATTTTTGCTACACAACCATATATATGTGTTTTAATCATTGTTTTGGGCCTCTCCTATAGAATATTATTATAGATTTTGAATATTTAATACTTGAATAGATAGAGCAATAATAAAATTTTGGAGGCTTTGTATAAGAAAAACATTGTATTTAAATAAACATGTAATTTTCAATGCAATAATTTCTTAAACATAAAATTTCATATGATTTTGGAAAATTTAGACAAACACAAATATATATAAAAAGGAAAAGAAATCAAACTCAAATTAGTTGAGCAAAATATGTGCAAAATATATAATGATATTTACTTATCCTCTACCAATAGAGGAACACAAATATATATCCAAAACGAAAGGAAATCAAACACAAATTAATTCTCTAAAGTATGAAGTCATGTTTTCCCATTTTGTGTTCATCCTAGGTTACTCATAACTAATGACATTGTGCATAGGTTATCCCATGTTTTATAATGAAAATGCATATATAACCTAACAAAAATGATGTGGTGTTTAGGTTACACATATCTAATGACATTGTGCCTAATCGACCAAATATTTAGGCGCACACACAAGTCAACATAATTCCTAATTAAAAGGTATGATTATTACATTCCAAAATTAAAAATAAGTCTTAAGGTATTTCTATGAGCAAGAAACTAATATGATGTGGATCAATCTTGTCATAGGTCTTAAGACTAAGAAAATTAACAATTTGTTTCTTCAATTGCTCATTTAGCTTCATAGCTCTATCTCTAGTCAATGACATTTCCACTCATAGTTCTTGAAGCTCATTAATTTTCATGTAGGGTTGGTCAATATCAATATGTTAGCAATTATCAATTGTATTAAATTAAACAATGTAAATTAAATGTATCGTTAAAAAAGTCACGTGACAACAAAAGTGAACGTAGGTCGCAATGTTAGCAATTGTCTAGCCTTTGTACCTAAAAAGTAATTCATCTTTTCATTTTCTCCCCCACTACAACCAAGAACCATGTTGTATGGACTCTTTTTCCTTTATTTTGCTGATGTTATGTCTCTTTGCATTGTAAAAAAACAACCTGAAAGGTTAAAACGCCATTTGTCACACCCAATCTCCATGTTAGTGACACCACCCTCTATTTTTTCATCTCATATACACCTCACTATGAGTTTCATCAATTCTCTTTTGTGTCTTTCTATAACCTTTTTAATTTCATTAGTTTATAGGGGATAATCACTTTAAAGAGAAACCTTTAACTACAGAGGGAGAAAAAAGAGAAATTGTTGTCGGTTATACCATATTATTAAATAAAATGAAACTATTTCATTGGAAAAAAGTAAAAGTAAAGTATATATATAAAGGATAACTAACTAACACGTCTAAGTTACCAACAACTAACCCAAAGTTCACATAAAACTCATTAACCAACTAATTGAGAATTAACCAAAGAATAAACATAACAATTAAACAAATATGATATCCAACACTTTGCATGATGGACACTCTCATGTTTGTTTGTTTACTGTTTTATTCCACTAAAGTGTGTCTACATTTGTTTTGTTTACTTCTAAGTGATTATGAGAGCAAATAAGAACATGAGAAGTAGACATAAAGTTACCACTTAATATGTAAAGCGTCCAAATTAATTATATTTTTTATTTATTATATCATCTTATTTTACTCGTTATTTTTATTTTTAATTGTAATATATCACATAATTAATTGACCTCATATGAATATTATATGATGTATTAAATCTCTCAAATGCATTAAAAATGGTTGTCTAAATAGTACTTTTTTTTATAAAATGTCTAAATAGTATTCTTATTATAATTAAAAGGAACATTAAAGATAAAATACATATTATATGAGATTATATCTGTTATCCGATAATAATCCATAATATTGTTTAAATATTATTAATAACTCTACTCACTCTATATTTTTTTGTATTTTTTTTTACAAAATTTAATCAATTTTATATCATTATTAATCAATTTTAATATTTTATTTATTAATTTTCTTTTTCTATCTTGTTTAATATAAAAAAACGAAAATGAAATATATGAAGTAGAATATTGTATTATTCTAACGTGACCAATTACATTATTCAAATTGTTTTTGTTTATTAAACGTCTAAAAAGTAAAATATTTTGATATTTTTTGTGAGTAAAGTATTTTAAATTTTTTAAAAAATAATATTTATAAAATTGCAACCCAGTGAATTGAAATGTAAAAAAAAATTAAAGTAGGGTATTTTATTATTATTTTGTTATAAAATTATTTTGGATTTTTTTTATAAAAAGGATGTTAAAAAAATTCTTAAAACTTCAGCAAACAAACCTATTGGGAAATTAAAATAATAAATAAAATAAGGGGTATTATGGTCAATGTGCATCAAAACCCTAGTCCACAGCTCATATTAATGCTCTTTCACCCTCCAAAAATACTTTCGTTGCTTCTCTCTGCCGCTGTGCTCAACAAATTCTTCCAATCCCAATGGTACGCCTCTTCTTAATATTATTGTGCTCTTTCTCTCTGAAAATCAATCCTTTGTTGTACACTTCTAAATCGAAATGCAATTTCTAATAGGCTTCGGAGAAGAAACTTTCAAACCCCATGAGGGAAATCAAGGTTCAGAAACTCGTCCTTAACATTTCCGTTGGTGAAAGTGGCGATCGTCTCACCAGAGCCGCTAAGGTTTTATTTTGTTCTTAATTATTATTATTTTTCGTTTTGTTTATTTGTTTCGAGTATTAACAAACATGCTCATTATTTTCTATCTAACAGGTGTTGGAACAACTCAGTGGCCAAACCCCAGTGTTTTCAAAAGGTTATTTTTATGTTTCATTTTATGGTTCACTTAAATTGAAGGACTCTGTTCAGTCATGCTTAATAGCTGCTGGATTGATTTGTTTTTTGAGTTATATATGCACTGATTTTAATGATGTATAATTCATTCATAGTATTTTGCTGCATAATGGATTTACAAGGCATGTAAATAAAAATAATTGATTTGAGAAGTGATTTGGATTATTGATATGATTGTTCATAAGTTGATGAATTTGATTAAACTCTGTTCTGAATGAGAATAGAAGGTAAGGGCTCTATAATCGAGTCATCAGCAGGAGTCTGTTTGTTGACTACCTGACTGCCGCTTAGAGCCTAAATGAAACTCCCCGAAGAAGACCCTTGAAATCCCTTTGGTTGTTTTCAAGACACAATTATCTGGTGAAATTTTTGCATTTTGCTTTTTAGATTAGATACGAAAAGTTAATGCATTTGGTCTAGAAATTTGAATCAAGTACATACTTTTGTTGACTGAATTTTTTCTTTATATTGGACCGGCAGTAATATTTGATTAATATAGTTTAAATTGAATTGTAGAAAGTGCTTAATATTTGATGAATTTATATATTCACTGATTTTAAAGTTTCATGATTTATTCATAGTATTTTGCTGCATAATGGAGTTACAAGGCATGTAAATAAAAATAATTGATTTTTGAAGTGAATTTATGTGAATTGGATTATTGATATTATTGTTCATAAGTTGATGAATTTGATTAACTTCTGTTCTGAATGAGAATAAAAAGTAAGGGCTCTATAATCGAGTCATCAGCAGGAGTCTGTTTGTTGACTGCCTGACTGCCGCTTAGAGCCTAAATGAAACTACCCGAATAAGACCCTTGAAATCCCTTTGGTTGTTTTCAAGACACAATTATCTGGTCAAATTTTTACATTTTGCATTTTGGATTTTTATATTATATACAAAAAATTAATGCATGTGGTCTAGAAATTTGAATCAAGTACTAACTTTTGTTGACTGATTTTTCTCTTTATATTGAACTGACATTAATATTTGATCATTATAGTTTAAATTATATTCAAAGAAAGGTGCTTAATAGTTGATGAATATATATATTCACTGATTTTAATGATTCATGTTTTATTCATAGTATTTTGCTGAATAATGGAGTTACAAGGCATGTAAATAAAAGTAATTGATTTTAGAAGTGATTTTATGTGAATTGGATTATTGATATTATTGTTCATAAGTTGATGAATTTGATTAACTTCTGTTCTGAATGAAAATAAAAAGTAAGGGCTCTATAATCGAGTCATCAGCAGGAGTCTGTTTGTTGACTGCCTGACTGCCGCTTAGAGCCTAAATGAAACTACCCGAATAAGACCCTTGAAATCCCTTTGGTTGTTTTCAAGACACAATTATCTGGTCAAATTTTTACATTTTGCATTTTGGATTTTTATATTATATTCAAAAAGTTAATGCATGTGGTCTAGAAATTTGAATCAAGTACTAACTTTTGTTGACTGATTTTTCTCTTTATATTGAACTGGCATTAATATTTGATTATTATAGTTTAAATTGAATTCAAAGAAAGGTGCTTAATAGTTGATGAATATATATATTCACTGATTTTAATGATTCATGTTTTATTCATAGTATTTTGCTGAATAATGGAGTTACAAGGCATGTAAATAAAAATAATTGATTTTAGAAGTGATTTTATGTGAATTGGATTATTGATATTATTGTTCATAAGTTGATGAATTTGATTAACTTCTGTTCTGAATGAAAATAAAAAGTAAGGGCTCTATAATCGAGTCATCAGCAGGAGTCTGTTTGTTGACTGCCTGACTGCCGCTTAGAGCCTAAATGAAACTACCCGAAAAAGACCCTTGAAATCCCTTTGGTTGTTTTCAAGACACAATTATCTGGTCAAATTTTTACATTTTGCATTTTGGATTTTTATATTATATTCAAAAAGTTAATGCATGTGGTCTAGAAATTTGAATCAAGTACTAACTTTTGTTGACTGATTTTTCTCTTTATATTGAACTGGCATTAATATTTGATTATTATAGTTTAAATTGAATTCAAAGAAAGGTGCTTAATAGTTGATGAATATATATATTCACTGATTTTAATGATTCATGTTTTATTCATAGTATTTTGCTGAATAATGGAGTTACAAGGCATGTAAATAAAAATAATTGATTTTAGAAGTGATTTTATGTGAATTGGATTATTGATATTATTGTTCATAAGTTGATGAATTTGATTAACTTCTGTTCTGAATGAAAATAAAAAGTAAGGGCTCTATAATCGAGTCATCAGCAGGAGTCTGTTTGTTGACTGCCTGACTGCCGCTTAGAGCCTAAATGAAACTACCTGAATAAGACCCTTGAAATCCTTTTGGTTGTTTTCAAGACACAATTATCTGGTGAAATTTTTGCATTTTGGATTTTTATATTATATACGGAAAGTTGATGCATTTGCTCTATAAATTTGAATCAAGTACTAACTTTTGCTGACTGATTTTTCTCTTTATATTTGACTGGCATTAATATTTGATTATTATAGTTTAAATTGAATTGAAAGAAGGTGCTTAATAGTTGATGAATATATATATTCACTGATTTTAATGATTCATGATTTATTCATAGTATTTTGCTGCATAATGGAGTTACAAGGCATGTAAATAAAATAATTGATTTTAGAAGTGATTTTATGTGAATTGGATTTTGATATTATTGTAAGTTGATGAATTTGATTAACTTCTGTTCTGAATGAAAATAAAAAGTAAGGGCTCTATCATCGAGTCATCAGCAGGAGTCTGTTTGTTGGCTGCCTGACTGCCGCTTAGAGCCTAAATGAAACTACCCGAATAAGACCCTTGAAATCCCTTTGGTTGTTTTCAAGACACAATTATCTGGTCAAATTATTGCATTTTGTATTCTATGTACGAAAAGTTAATGCATTTGTTCTAGAAATTTGAATCAAGTACTTACATTTGTTGACATAATTTTCTCTTTACATTTGACCATCAGTAATATTTGATTATTATAGTTTAAATTGTATTGAAAGAAAGGTGCTTTAAATTCATCATATTTGGTTTGATGTTTCATATAGGGCTGATTCATTTTTTTCTTCCAATTTTTGGGCTCTAAAACATGGTTAAAGATGTTTGAATGGTTATTTATTCTTGTAGGGTTAAATGCCTTAATGCCACATGTTTGTTTTTAAAAATAGGTTTGTTTTGAAGTCATCTATTCTCCATGCTGATAAATTCAAGTTTTCGACTAGCGACCATTCTTCAAAATATTCATAGCTACTACTATGTGACCAAATATATAAGCTAAAACGAAGTTGATAGACCAGCTTTATTTGACTCATTTTTGCTTGTATTTTTTTATGGAGAGAGTATTAGGCACTGTGGCTGTTTACTGATTCTTTCTTGCTTTTCTTTTTCTTAATAACAGCTAGATACACTGTTCGTTCCTTTGGTATTAGAAGAAATGAAAAGATCGCATGCTATGTCACTGTTAGAGGTGACAAGGCAATGCAACTTTTGGAGAGTGGTTTGAAGGTGAAGGAATATGAACTGCTGAGAAGAAACTTTAGTGATACAGGGTGTTTTGGATTTGGTATTCAGGAGCATATTGATTTAGGAATCAAGTAAGTTGGGAATCTCTTATATTTGTGGCTGAAATAAATTATACTTGTTATAGTTATTATGTGGTATGTGAAGCTGTTATGAATTTCTATTAAATTTGCAATATTTATGTTAATTTTCTACTAATCATTTAATTCAACAATAGGGAAGTACCTAATCCTGTAAGGTATTGAAAGTTATGTTGTAGGAACAAGAGTTTTACACAAGTTTGGGAGAGGTATTGATATCATAATGCATAATTGATTAGAAGTTCTAAGTTTATCGGGTTTTGTATTATATATCTTCAAACAAAAAATAATTGAAATTCAGTCAATTGAATATGGTTTATTATTTTCTATTTCCATATGATGTTTTTGCAGTTGTAATTGACTTATAATTCTAATTCCAATTTCTATATTTTCAAATGTTATGAAGTTTGTTTTATTTATTGAACTTTTTTTTGTCTTAGGTATGATCCTTCAACTGGTATTTATGGAATGGACTTTTATGTTGTCCTGGAGCGCCCTGGTTACCGTGTGGGACGCCGTCGTCGTTGCAAGGCCCGTGTTGGTATCCAGCATCGAGTCACAAAGGATGATGCTATGAAGTGGTTCCAAGTGAAATATGAAGGTGTGATCCTCAACAAGTCACAGGCGATTGTTTAGTTATTTAGGCTAATTGACAAAGCAATTTGCAAGTTTTGTTAATTATAATATGATGTTTCTTAAATCGGTAGTTTTAAATTTCTTGAACATTTGTTTCTTATATGGACTATTTTAAGGTATTTATTTCTTATCCTGTATTTTATTGTCTTAATTATGAATTGAATATTATAAATTTTGCATTCAACTATGTTTGAAGAACATATTTAGAAATTCTTGCATTTTTCTCTTCAATTTCAGGTCTTTTGAGGGTGTGTAATCCCATATATCTATAAGCTTTTAATATTTGACTAGTTTTTGCCATTAGAAATTGAATTTGCAGAAGAAACTTTGTCCAAACACACTGTTTTAGTGTTTAAGTTTTGATTTTAGTTACTTTGGAATTTGTGAATAAGTCATATTTATGTAAATGATATTTTGGTATTTGGATTAAATATATAAGCACCTTTATATGGAGAATTTGATACAAATTTTTGGATTATAATTTTATGCTGTCAATTGGACGCATAGGTTTTCAATTCCCATGTGGATTGGAAGATACAAGATAGAGTGTGTAAAGATAATTAATTAATTCAATATTGTTATGATTGCAATCCAAATGCTGTTCAACTACCCACTATCATTCATGTGGTACTTGTTTCTGTTGAGAGGGTGGCGTTTTGAGCATGTGTTGTGATTATTGTAGTTATTTTCAGTGTAAACACCAAATTTTGTCGTTTACAGTGTTAACTTATATCAATCTAACTATGTTCTTAATTGCCTAATTGTTTTCACCATTAATCAAGTTAGTTCTCTCTTAATACTAGTTAATGTTAACTATGTTAGTTTCTCAAACAATTTTACCAAGTCACCCAAAAACACGCCTTAAAAAAAAACTCGTTTAATAAGTCATTTATATGTCAATCATATTTTGTATTTGAATTAAATATATAAAGTACCTTTATATGGAGAATTTGACACACAAATAACTAGTAATTTTGGGAGTATAATTTTATGCTGTCAATTGGGGAATTGGGGACTTTATTTTTTTTTTTAATTTAAAAATATAGTATAGAAATATCCTACTTTTTAGGTTCAGTTGCTGATGGCAATCTGAAGATATGACTACGTGAAACAAAAATTCAATCTGTGAATGCAAACATCTACTAGTATATATATATATATATATATTTGTTTCCATTTTATTAACATTTTGAATTATTATTTAATAAATTATAAATAATTAAAATATTTAAAACTCCAAACACTATTAATAAAATAAAATATATTAATAAATAATAATAATAATTTTAATAATATTATTAATTTTAATAATAATAACAATAATAGTAATAATAATAAAGTAAATTATATTAATAAAATAAAATCAATTAAACTGAACAAATAAAATATATTAAATAAAATAAAAAATACCATAAATTGAAGAAAAAAAACTCAAATCCAAATTTTATTATTATTATTATTATTATTATTATTATTATTTTATTAATTTTTATTTATTAGATCCGAAAAAAAGGAGGAAGTTGTTATAATATTACACATTAATTTATTTTTTCCACATCTATTTAACTGCATTTTTTTTCTCTAATTTAATGTGTTTTATTTTATTAATAGTATTTTGATTTTTTAAATTATTAAATAATCAATAACTCAATTGTTAATAAAATAATAATAAGTGCTAATTTAACTGCAAAATAGGATTATATTGTCAAAATAATATAACATCTTATTTATTTTTGCACATATACTTAAACACGTTAATTATGATATTTTGTTTGATTTTATTATTAAAATTTTATATATTTTTTAAATATTTTTATTATTATATTTTAATTACATTAACAATATTTTATTATTATTATTATTTAATTTTTTTTGTTTACTAGATCGGAATAAAAATAGGAGGGAGTTGTTTAGAAAATACGTTATTATTTTATTGGCAAAATAGTAGGGACACATTATTTGCATTTTTTTTCAATTGAATGTATTTTATTTTATTAATAGTATTTTGATTTTTTTTAAATATTTTAATTATTTTTAATTTATTTAAAAAATCAAAATACTATTAATAAAATAAAATACATTAAATTGGAAAAAAAATTACATTGACTAAATGTGCCAAAATAAACAACGTGTTCCTAATATTTTGCCGATAAAATAACAACATATTTTCTTAACAAGTCCCTCCTATTTTTTGTTCCGATCTAATAAACAAAAAAAGAACTTACGGTTAAATAGATGTGCTAAAAGATGTGTTATATTATAACAACTTCTTTCTATATTTTATTTTCTTTTTCGACTCTAATAAATAAAATTAATGAAAATAATAATAATAAAATTGGAGTTTGATGTATATTTTTTTTCAATTTGTAGTATTTTTTCTTTAATTCAATTTGTTTTGTTTGTTCAATTTAATTAGTTTTATTTTATTAATATAATCTACTTTATTATTATTATTATTATTACTATTATTATTATTAAAATTATTAATATTATTAAAATTATTATTATTATCTATTTTATTTTATTAATGTTATTTTGATTTTTTAAATATTTTAATTATTTATAATTTATTAAATAATAATTAACATTATTAATAAAATGGAAATATATATAT
>NC_021166.2:43919046-43949148 GCF_000331145.2 Cicer arietinum
TATATATATATATATGTACTAGTAGATGGTCGCATTAGGATGCGACCTCTTGTTGAGGATGAAATTTTTTGCTTCAAGTCATCGCATATTCATATTGCAATTAATAACTGGATCTAAAAAGTAGGAAATTTCAATTTTATTTTTCGAAAATGTGACATTTTGATAAAAAAAAAATGTCTCAATTGGACGCCTAAATTTTCAATTCTCGATAGGGTGCGTAAAGGGTAATATAATTTTTAATTAATCCAATATTGTTTTGATATAGAGGAACAAAGAAGGGGTTGTGTCTGGGAGAATGAGCTTGATTGCAATCCAAAAGCAGTGCACGATGATGCCACTATCATTTGTATTGTACTTGTTTCTGTTGAGAGGGTGGCGTTTTGAGCATCTTTTTACTTTGTACTTATTTTCGTAGTGTAAATACTCAGTTTTGTTTTAGACTTTGTTAATTTGTATTAATCTAATTTCGTTTCTAATTATTTTCACACTTAATCAAGTAGGTTCATCTGTTGATACTAGTTAACGTTAAGTCGTTAACTCCCACGGCAACAAATCATAGGAATCTATTTGATATTTTTTGAAGTTGGTGTTGCAATGTTTTCTCAACAATGTTACCAAGTCACCCAAAAACACACCTTAAAAAAAACACGTTGTTGTTCTATTTTCACGTTTGTACATGTGTAGTCATAGGATGGACCTACAAGTACCTACATAATTAACTTGTATTATATTTTATATTAAAGTACAAAATTAATACTATTAAGGCACAACTGCAGTTAGGATCCATAAGCACAAGCACAAGAACCAGTGCAGGATCCACAAGCACAAGAACCAGTGCAGCATTCATAAACACTAGTGCTAGCCTGCATGATCACCAACACCAATGAAGACGACATTGCAAAAGGTATATGTATTAAGTATGTTATTGATATAATATATGATATTATGTCTATTACTGATATGATATTAATAGTATGCTACTGATATCATATTAATTGGTTTGTTAATGATGGTATTAAATATGTTAGTGATATGATATTAAATATTTTTCTATTGAATATGTTATCTGATAAGTGATATTCACAAATTTATTTTTAAGAATAAATTTCACCGACAAATTTGTTAATGGAAAGATGACATTGAACTGAGATCTATGTGGATGAAATAAATATTCAATTAAAATGTCACATCAAAATATTTAACGACAAAATTTTACTCAAATTATTTTGATTGATATTTTACAATGTCATATATGTATTTGATAATTATAAAATTTAAGAATTAATTTGACCGATATTTACCATTTTAAATATCAATTTGCATATTTACTCCAACAAAAGCATAAAGAAAACAACGAGAAATATAATTGAGGTCGCTGAAAAAATAGAAGGAAGGGTTGTGTCGTCATGGTTTTCATTTTATGAGTTATGTACTATCAATGTAAAAACACATCACAACCATTTAAGATAATAACTTTGGAAGTGTAGTTTAGGTAAACATCAAATATCTCTAATGATTGTGATTAACTTACAACGTAAAAATACTTTATACTTATAATATGTATATAAATCAAATTCTTATTTTATTTATTATTTGAAAAAATATTTTGATTTTTTTCTCTAATTTGTTTGTATGTTTTAATTGGTTGTACCAAAGATTGAGGTGTTAGTCGGGTAACCATCTAAAATTTCTCTTCAATTACTTGTTATTTTATTATTTTGTTTTTGCATATATTTTTATGACTTTTACTAACAAGTACCCTAACAATTTAAAGATACTTGGAGGCACTAAGGGTATTTATTAAGAAATTAAAAATAAAAATCAGATAAGAAAATTAACAATTTTTAAATAGTTAGAACACATATTTTAATGTACTTTTAGTTGAATTTTTTTAATAAATTTTTTAATAAGTACATTTAAAGTATTTGTTAGAATGTTTATATATTTAATATTAATAATAGAAATTAATTATTATTTCAATGGTTGAAATAAGATGTTTCTTGTAATAAAATACAAAATTAATATGAACATGATAAGGATAAGTATTTCGTAAATTAGATGGCTTGGTATGAGAGCTTGTAATTAATGATATGGTGAGAAAAATTAATTGCTGGATCCCATAATTTAATTTTATGTCTCACCGTTATCGTGGAGTACGATTTCAATTTTTTTTATACCAATGTCCAATTTCTATTCAAATCATGGGTTTGCATGCACTTTCTTCTCACAGTTTTAAGGAAATGCTAATCTAACTCCTCCATTTTATTTTTATTGAACTTTAGAATAAAATTTACTATTAAATTTTAATTTTTGATTGGATATTTAAAGTGAGAAAGTAAAATTAGAGGAACAAAGGAACATTCACGATAATTTTTTTGGTGAAATAAAGGAACAGAAGCACAACACAGAACAAAACTAAAAGTTTTTGAAAAACTTAACTGAAATCGAATTTACTATTAAAAAATAAATAAATACACTTTCCTCGTACATCTCTTATTTCTTCTCCTTGTTTTATTTATTTATTTTATTTTGATTTTTTTATAAAAATAAGTATTCTGTTATAAGATGAAAATAAATTACTAATCTAGAATGTTTATTTGAGCTAGTAAAATTTTCAAAAGAGTTATAAATGTTTAAATTTTTCATGCTGACTAATTCAAAAAATCACTCGAAGGAAGATCACTTGAATAATATATATATATATATATATATATATATATATAATATAACATTTATCAAAAAAATTAATTATTATTTAAATTGTTGAAAAAAGTTATTGCAATAAAATAATAAATTCATATGGAAATTTATATTTTTGAATGGAATATTAAAATTATTTAATAAAATATGAAAAATTAATAAATGATGTGACATGATAAGAATATCTGATTTTTTATTTTTGAAATAACAAAAGTTAATTATTATAAGTATTTTTTTCTTTTGTAGGATAATTTCAACCCACAATCTCTTCCTTATAATTCTAATCTCTATTATCCCAATTAAGCTACACCTTATCATTCCTAGCTACTAATTACACACCTTATATAAATCGTATGGGTTGCTTTGATTAAGTAAACTCTGCTTGGGCATATAACATTTTCCTATTTTAGTTGAATGAATCTTACCTTTGCGTATGAAGAAAAAAGTTATGATATGAGTGGACAAACAAGGATGTATAATGTAATCCAATTTGAAGTTTCTATTTAAGCCATGTATGTGGTTTGCATAAACTTTCTCTTACTATCCCTTACTTGTTCCTTCTCTTGCTTCTATTATTAATTGTTCCTCGATAGAAATGGTGCTTGCCGGTAAGCTTATTACTGAACTTGGGATCAAATCACCTGCATCCAAGTTCTTTAAACTCTACGCTTCACAACTTCACCATTTGCAAAACATTTGTGAAAGAGTTCATGGAGCCAAGATGCTTCAAGGGGAACACTGGCATCACTCTGATTCAGTTAAACGTTGGACTTATGTTATAGGTAATTGTATCTGATTTAAATAATTATGGTATTTAATTATTTTTTATAAATTTAAATGAAATTAATATGGGTCCAAACATAGCATTATAGCGAGCAAGCTTTGAACTTCTTGAGTCCACTAGTGGTAGAGTTTTTGGGGGATAAAAGGGTGATCATGACCAACTCAAAATAGTACTTAAAAGTTTTTTTTTAAAAACTTGTTTATAGGAAAAATTACAAAAGAAATTCAACTATAATTAAAAAATAAACTTAATCTTCGATCTTAAATTTTAACTTTGTAGGTTTTCAGTTTTATTTAGAGATATAAAATAAAATTAAATGATGCAACTAGCCTAAATATTTAATCTAAACCAATTAAATTGGTTTGAGTTTTGTTTTTTTGTTTTTTTATGTTCGAGTCCAAAGTGACAAGAAAATCAAATTAAATCAACATATATTTCATCGGTTTGGTTTGATCTGATTTGAATTTCTTGAAAAAATATTATAAAAGCTCAATCAAAATCAAATTGACCTTTTTTTATCTTGATTTGATTTTTTCTCTTAAAAAAATCAAATGAATCTAAATGATTTGATACACCTATAGCTTTCTCTCCAAACTTGTGTAGCTACTCAATTAAATTCTCCCTCCATCTGCCATCATTTGCAAGTTTTCTTTATTCTTGTATTTAAAGTTTACAATTTAAATTTTTTATATACAATATAATATTATATGTGTGATTTATTAATTAAAATAATAAAATATTAGCTACCCAAAAATTTTGTTGGTCCAAAATTTCTTTTATCAATATGGTGTTGCCATGTGTTCAAGATACAATTTTTTATGGTGGATGTGCATCCAACCTCATATTTGTTCATTTTGATTGAATCTTAACTTCTAATAGTGTAAAATATACTATTAGATCTTAACTTGCAGTAGTATATTGAGGGGTGGATAAACAAAATTAGGATGAGTTTTGCGTCTTTTTCACTATCTTTTACTTTATTCATCACCATATATAACCCAATAATGATGCAAGCCTGATTTGCAGTACCACTCCCAACACCAAGCCTACACGAGAACCCTTGTAGAGGAGAAAAGCGGCAGGTCTGCACAATACACATAGAACAACTGCCAAGTAATATATAAAAGTAAGGTGGGAATAAAGTAGACTGTCCGTCAAGGGCTTATGGCTTTATCTAATTATGATTTGATCTGACCTGATTTGTTTAATTAAAAGGCTAGACTCAAACTTTTTTAAAGTATATTAATTTAAATAGATCAGATAAGCCTGATAAGTCGACATATATATATATATATATATATATGTATATTTTTATTTTATTATTTATTAACATTGTTATTTTTTATTATTATTTATTAATATTAATATTTGTTAGTTATAATTTTATTAGTTTTTTTAATGTTTATTACTTTATCAGTTTTTCGTATGTATCAAGACATAGTTTAGTCTATTTGAAAAGAATATAAAATATTCTTTTTAAATGTTCTAATGTGAAATAGGCTATTCGGCCAGACCAGACTTTTAAAAAAGGTCAGGTCAAACTGAAAAAAAAGCTTTGATAGGCCGTATGCCAGGTTTAGACCTAAAAAATCTATCGTAGGTCAAATTGAGACCTTTCGAAGTCTGACTTGACCTATTCCCACCCTTATATAGAGGCTAGAACGCAGCCAAACACACCATAATTGCAATCTTTCTTCAGCACTAGCAAGATGACCGTAAAATTGCATAAACATAACTAAACAACATGAAACAACCTTTGATAAAAAAAAAACATGATATCAACCATCAATAACATCATTCCACCCATTTACCTATCTACCATCACTGGCTTGGTAAAATAAACAAATAGCAAAATTTAAATAACAATCAAAACACAAGAAAGTAACGTGAAAATTACAAATTCAAAGAAAAAACTAGGACCGTGGTATAAAGATAAAACAGAGAATAATGTTATGTAAAAATTGTTACAACACATAGACTTCTCTCATATTCTTCATGGCCCAAACACACACATACTCTCTAAAACAAATATTTGAACTACATCTCATACACTCTAACACAAGCATATAAGAAGAAGAAAAAAAAGAATCAAATACAAGGATAAAGAGAATTATCATACTCTATTGATGCATCTTTAACTTTCGTTGTCTACACCGACAATCATAGTTCAAAAAAATTATCATACTCCATCATAAAAAATATATTCCACATAAAGCTAAAACACTTCAAGAATTTCCACTTGAAGCAAACTCACTCCAAGAACTTCCACATAAAGCTAAACCACTCAAAAACTTTCTTCTACATGCCGAAAGTCCAACTGAAAGTTTATGGTGCAACTTCAATCTAACTTTATCAGGAAGTTCTTTCGCAATCGACATAATCTTACAGTTCACCTTGCATTAATGTCAACCAATGCACTTGTGCTAATGAACACTTTGTGTAACCATTATTATATCAACACATCATTGACTTAGATTTTCCACAAGCCAAAATTGACTGATGTATCCATCAAATTTTATCTATCCCAAATTTATTAGCAGAACTTGACATAATGTAATCGTTCACCACATAGGTTCATAGGAAAGAGATGTGGGCCATAAAAGACCACTTAATAACTAAGTTGTTGAGACAAAAACCAAATTAATGTTTTGATGATTATCAAACAAAAGTTAATTAAGACTTCTAATTATGATTCTAAGTGATTTGTTGTTTAACATGTATTTTTGAATGTGTTAATCAAAGATAGATACTAAGCATTTCAAACAAGATCATATTAAAAGGAAACACTTTCATACAAATAAATGAAGAACATTATTGATAGAATTCTGAAAGACGGAGAACATTCTTCACAATTCCAAGATAACAAGAATGTTCATGTTCTTAAAGAAAAGATTGTTCCTAGTATTTACAATCTGTTTCCAGAATTTCACCAGAAACTTACAAGGATCATATCATTAAAAGAATCACTCAAAAGAACAAGGGCAAAAACTATGCTTCATAATCTTTCAAGCAAGATCATTCTCCAAGTTTGAGCAAGAATCAAGTACGAATTTGACAAGTTCAATTGGACACTTCATTGTACCTCTAAGCAGCCTGCACACGTGATAAAAAGCAGGGAATCACTTTAAGACAACTGTCAAAGAAGCTTAAACCTCAACACCCCTCAGCGCAGAAACGAAGATTGTTCTTGTTGTAGAAGAACATTATTCCTTTAAGGAAGATCTTATCCACTAATTGACGCAAGACAACTGGACTAGCTTCAATGGTCAAATGAGCTGTCATAAGCCTTCTTGAAGTCTATAAAAGGAACTTCAAGATCAAGGGTAAGACAAAGCTTCAAGTGCAAAGCAATACATCACTTACACTCTCATACTCGAAAGCTTCTCAATCACAAACAAAAGATTCAGTCTTGTTTTTATTCAGATATCATAATCGTTCTATTGAGTTATTTTGTCAATAATCTAAACTCAAACAAGAGTTGACCATACTCAGATTCTACCAACTTATTTAAATCATCACTTTGTAACTCAAGACTATTGTATTGAAAATAGTTTGAGTAAATTGTAAAATCGTTTTACGATTAAAAGGTAATGTGTAAAAATCCTCTCTAAAGATTGAAAGGTAACATGTGGAAATCCTTTCTAGGTTGAAAGGTAATACATTGTAACATATCAAGATTGATTTGGACTGGTTGTGTGAAAACCAAAAACGATCTTGCTTTGAACACTTAGTGAAAAATCTCACAATTGGGATGACTGAACGTAACCCATTTTGGATGAACCAAAATATATCTCTGTGTGATATCTCTTCTCTTATCTCTATTTATTTTTAATCTTCTAATCATATATCATATAGATAAGTTAAATTGTGTGTTTTCACTAACCAAGAACGTTATCCGTTTATTGTTTTCATTACCAAGATCAATCTTGAGTTAAATACTTTGAGATTTAACAAGAATTTTTAAAAAGGAGCAATTACAATTTAAACCCCCTTCCTTGTAATTGACATTGCTATTTCACAAGTTTTCTTTAGGTAGAACACTTACAATATAACCTAATGTCAAAGACTAACATACTAAGAACTCTATTTCCCTGGACCGAACAAAAAACTCTGATGCCAGATGTAGGCAAAATAAAAAAATAAAAATTTAAATAACAATCAAAACACAAGAAAATAATGTGGAAACTCTAATTCCAAAGGAAAAACCACGACTATTGTCTAATGACAATAAGAGAATAACACTTTGTGAAAATTATTACAACATATAAAATTCTCTCAAACTCTCCATGGTCCCCAGTACACCCACACTCTTCAAAGCAAACATTTGAACTAAATTTCGCAACACACTAACGCAAGAGTATAAGAGAAAATAAAAGAATCAAATATGATCTTAAAGTGTTTCTGACTGATACAAATTGCTTTGAACTTTCTCTTCCTTTACAATTTCAAACATTGTGAGACTTTTTCAAATCCTCAATTTCAACCAAACCTAACACTTTGCACCTGTCTTGGCTAGCATATCTGCTTGCTAATTGGCTATTCTATTAATTAGTGGTGACAATTTTATCTAATTATCCATCATTCATCTAATTATAGATCATTAGTAAAAAACAATAATCTAACTATACATCCATCCAGTTTATCTACTACACACTAAATTTGTTAATTTATTGGATCTAATTAACCCATTTAAACAATATGGATAGATCTAATCGATCCAATTTTTTTTTCTTCTAAAATTCAGTGAATCACAAATGTTTTTCTGAATGAAATTCAATCGTTATATTTATTTATTTATTTTAAAATATATACCTTTAAAATATTTTATAATTATTTTAGAAAATATTTTTATTAATTAATAAACTATTTTACAAAAAAAATTTATTTTACTATTAAAAAAACTAGTTTTTTATATTTTAAAAATAAGTAATTTCCAAAAATGATTTTATTTATTATTTTAAAATAATATTCAATACTATTTTTTATTAATTTAAAAATAAGTATTTCTCTTAAATGAACTAAATTAAATATTATAATTTATTTATAATGAATTATTTAATAGTGGGAGTTGGGAGTGGCCGACTGGATGAGCTCAACCTCTGCCATTGTAGCTCCACTGTGGAGTCAACGGGGGTCCACTTTCATTTGTGAAAGACTCTTCGCTGTTTGTCATGAAATCGTTAGAGTTCAACTAGTTGGCTCTGTCATTGTCGCCGACACTCGACTAGTCGGTTGTTTTCAGCTACCATTTCTATTATTAATTTGATAATAAATACATTATTATTATTATTATTATTATTATTAATATTAATATTATTATTCAAGCAATAACTAGAGCATAAAAGTATCACATGGTAAAATTGACATTTGAACTATGTTGGCATCCAAAAAAATAAAAAATCTTGAAGGGACTAAGTCAAAACTCAAGGAAATAAGGATAAACAACACTATCTCGTTAAAAACTTTATCCGAAAAACCTACAGAGATATATTGAATGTGAAAGGAAAAAAGCTGTAGTGCATTAAAGAAAACATCATGATGAATAAGTACAAAACCTAAGGGAATCATTAATTAAAATGAAAAAAGGAAAGTCTATACCGATTGTGGTAAAAATCATTCCAATACAACGTGGCGGTATCAAGTAAAAAAAACCAACGTTTGCAAGCATGTGAGAAAACATGTTGCCTTCCCTAGAATTATAAGAAATGTGGAACTACATTTGTTCTATAATGGAATTCAATCATATAGTCTTCGAATTCCAAGACACATGGTTAAAATTTGTGAACGATTGAGCAATCAACAAAGAGTCATACTGTATTGAAAGGGGGAACGAACTTTTAGAGTGGACAATCTCAATAGCATACATAACAACAAAAAACTAAACTTGAAATGATGTTGAGCAACATCCAAATAATCCGAGAAACAACTAACAATAGTGTCACTTTAATCCCTAAAATAGCACCGATAGAAAAAGTAGCACCATCAATATTAGATTTAATCCAACTACAAGGAGGCTTCAACCAATTAAACTGTGTAATAACAAGGATTATAGGAGCATGACAATCATTTGGATAACATTAGGGACTCGACTGATCAGGTGATTTATGGACTGCTAGCTACTTAGTCAACAACTCAGTGCTATGACAGGTCCACGCTCTAGACCGGGTAACATGTAGGACATCAATAAGTGCAACTAGTTGTGCACCAGTCTATGAACTTGATAGTTGCTTCGTTACCAAACCAACGCTGGCAACAAGTCCTATATCAAGCTTCTCATCAGCAAGATGGTCAGGTGTTGTGGTAGTCTTCTATAATAGGTACAGTTAAATGCAACATCGACGCAACATTGTTCAAAGATATGGGTTGATTGGAGCGAATTTGTGTTTATGTGACGAATGGGGAAGAATGTTGGTTGCTCAAACAAACTGGCACCCATGGAAGATGATTGCGCTAGAGGCGAAAACTTGAGGACCGTTTCAAGAGATCAAGTGGATAATATCTTATGGGTTAACAGATGTTGTTTTTGAGATGGACGACAAACAAGTACTGAATGATGTGCTCAAAATTAAATCAAATAATTACATATAATATAGTTCTATCATTATTAAGTGTTGATATATACTCGACTTGTACAACAATTATCAAATTATTTTTGTTAGAAGATCAACAAATAATAGTGCTCATGCTTTGGCTAGAACATCTATCTCATATGCTCATCGCAATAAATTTAATTACATACCTAATTGTATGTCTATTATTTTGAATGAAATTCCATGAGCTTTCTTGAGTAAAAAAAAAAAAAAACTTAAGCATGGATAAAGTTTCTAACCACACATGAGTAAAAAAAATAATATTCTAACCACACACATCTTTTTGCACTCCTCATTGATAATTTTAAGTTAATTGATTAATGTGAAGATATGCCTCAAATCATCTAACTAGAGTTGATTATGCTTTAGTGTTTGTTATAATTGAATTTTTGGTCAATTTGGTAATGACAAAGTTGTTATAGTTAGTTAAGCTAATTTGCCTTTGAACACTATATATATCTGTAAATGCATTTGTTGAATGAGTTAGTGAAATAACATGAAAAGAGTTATATGCAATTATCAAAAGGATTCATAGAAATCAGAAGAAAAAGAGACTAAGGGAGATAACACAAATATATTGTAAGGAGAATTTAGTATTGATGTATTCTTAATAATGATAGACATTGCAATTGAAGAGACCTTAATCTTGTAAATTGAAAGACGCATAAAGAATTATCTTACTTTCTTTCCCGTGACGTAAGTCACAAGTAATTGAGGCTAACCACATATATCTTGGTGTTATTCTTGTCTTATCTTTCTTTAATTTTGTTTTACATTGATTTTAAAAGCATTTTTTCAAAACTGCACAAACAAAGATCATTCTTCGTTTCAGTGTTTCAGTTTTGGTGAAGAACGTTCTTCGTTTCAGTTCAAACGAAGAACATTCTCCATTCTAGTTATGATTCTACAAGTTATTAGTTCTTTGTTTTTGGTTAATTCTTGTTGCAGATCTCATTATATATTCAACTATTGGCACCGTCCATGGGAACAAGGGCAACAATGGTTGGAACCACAAAGTTTGAAATTGAAAAGTTGAATGGATCAAATGATTTTTGAATTTGGAAGATAAAGATGCATGATGTTCTTGTACAACAAGGTTTGGTGAATGCTTTGAAGGGTGAATCAACTCTTCCTGCAACAATGACTACTCATGAAAAGGAAGAACTGATTGAAAAAGCAAAAAGTACTATCAACTTATGTCATGGAGATAAAGCTTTGAGGGAAGTTGCAAGAGAACCAACAGCAGCAACCTTATGGCTTGAACTTGAGTCTCTCTATATGATTAAATCAATTTCAAATAAGCTCTTCTTGAAAAAACAAATGTTCTCTTTTAAAATTGATGAAGAGAAACCTATTACGGTATAAATTGTTGATTTTAATAAGATTCTTGATGATTTAGAAAATTTAGATGTCAAGTTAGATAATGAAGACAAAGCTTTAATCATTCTTAATGCCCTGCCAAGTTCATATGAACACTTCAAGGATGCCATCATGTTCGGAAGAGAACAAACAATTACTCTTGAAGAAGTGCATACCTCTATCCGGACAAAGGAAAGCTATAAAAGACACGAGATCAAGAATGAAAATTATGTTGAAAGTTTGAATGTTACCATAGGAAGAACTGATAAGAATTGATCAATTGGAAATAAGCACAGGTCTAACACAAGAAATAAATTTGAATAAAAGTATAAATGTTCCCATTGTTACAAGAAGGGACATTTCAAGAAAGATTGCCCCAAAAGAAAGGAATCAAGAAAGGATTATTTTGAATCAATAGTTCTTCATGATGGTGGAGTCGTTTTGTTTGGAAACAACAAACCATGCAAGGTACAAGGCAAGAGAACCATCAGATTCAGAATGTTCAATGTCAAGGAGATACTACTAAAGGATGTAAGGTACATACCTAAATTAAAAAGAAATTTAATTTTTGTTGGCATGTTTGACACATTAGGATATTCCACAAACATAAATAATGGTATCATGAATATTATTAATAAGGATGATATCATTGTTTAAGGCATAAAAAAATGACTTGTACATTTTAGATGGTTCCAACATAATTGCACAAGCTTCTATTGCTAGCTCTAGTTTGCATTTATCTACTAGAATATGGCATTTGAGGTTAGGTCATGTAAGTGAAAAAAGCTTAATTGAGTTATCAAAATAGAATTTGCTTAATGGTGACAAAATTGAAAAATTGGACGTTTGTGATCTTTGTATTCGAGGAAAGTCTAAGAGGACCAATTTTGGTGTTGGCCAATACAATACCTCTAGACCTTGAAGGAAAAAGATTCATGCTGTTTGTTCTTATTTTGTAACCATCATTGATGATTATTCTAGGAAAGTATGGATCTATGTCATAAAAAACAAAAGCGACACTTTTATGAAATTTAAAGAATGACATTTGCAAATTGGAACTCAAAAGGAATCTAAGTTGAAATATTTAAGAACTGAAAATAGCATGGAGTATCTTTCAGAGCAGTTAATAAGTATTGTAGGGACTTATTATTTAAAGACATAGAACAATTGCAGACATTCCTCATCAAAATGTCATTGTTGAAAGGATGAACATAACAATTTTGGAAAGGGTTAGATGTATGATTTTGAGTGCAGGCCTTCGTAAGAATTTCTGGCGTTAACCTGGAGTAACAACAATGTACCTAATCAATAGATTTCCTTCATCAACTATTGGATTTAAGACTCCAATTTAGACGTGGAGTAGTAAACCAACTGACAACTCTAATCTGAAAGTATTTGGCTCATTAGCATTTGTTCACACAAGGCAAGATAAACTAGATCCCAGAGCAATCGAATGCACTTTAATTGGATATCCTAAAGGAATAAACAAGTTGTGGAGAATGGATGAAGGCGTGCCCAAATGCATCATTTCAAGAGATGTAGTGTTTGATGAAATAAGAACAACCATGATTGACAAGGATCATCAACAAGACAAAACTTCAAGCAAAATTACTGAGAGTGTTCAGATTGAGGTGAAGTCATCTGAAGATCAAGAGATTAATCATGAAGATATAAATGATACATCACTTGATGATAATGCTGTAATAAAACCAAATTTGGTCAATTACAACTTGGTAAGGGACAAAAAAAGAAGGGTTATCAAGCCTCCAATCAGGTATGGTTAAGAAGACTTAATTTGTTATGCTTCGAGTGCTACTGAAAATCTTCAAAGAGTTGAACGAAGCAATTACAAGGACGCTATTAACATTAAAGACGAAGAAGCTTGGATGACAACTATGAATGAAGAGATGCATTCATTAGAAAGGAACCAAACCTGGACTTTGGTTGAAATTCCTAAGAGTCAAAGGGTAATTGGATCAAAATGGATGTTCAAGCGGAAGGAAGACATTCAAGGACAAGAGAAGATAAGGTTCAAATGAAGGTTAGTTGCAAAAGGATTTTCTCAGCTTGAAGGGATACATTTCAATGAAGTCTTTACACCTGTTGTGAAACATTGTTATGCTAGTGGAGTTGACAACATAATGTATGGTATGATCTACAGCAGACCAGATTTGGCTTATGCTATGAATGTTGTCAGCAGATTTATGACTGATCTGGGGCATTACATTGGTCAGAGCTCAAGTGGATTATGAGGTACTTAAATGGCTGGTTGACATCAGGCTTGAAGTTCAAAAAGACTTATCATGACAAGGAACCAATCAAGGGATATGTGGACTCAAACTATGTTGGAAACATTGATACTAGAAAATCAATTTCTAGTTCCATTTTCACATTATATGGGTTTGTTGTGAGTTGGAGAGAAATTACACAGACAATGGTAGAGCTCTCTACAACTCAAGCTGAATTCATTGCTCTTACTGAAGGTGTTAAATAAGCTATATGGATGAAAGGACTGATTGATGAACTAGGAATAAATTGAAATTGTGTTTCAATTTTCCGTGACAGTCAAAGTGCAATTCACTTATCCAAGCATCAAGTGTATCATCACAAGTCTAAACACATTGATGTCAAGCTTCACTTTATAAGGGATGTGATTGAATCAAAGCAGGTTTCAGTGGAAAAGATTGCAACTGAGAAAAATTCTGCTGATGCCTTCACAAAATCACTTTCACAAACTAATTTCAAGCATTGCTTAGACATAGTTGGTTTCTGCAAAGAATAAAGTTGCAGCATGGGAGCAAAGACAATGAATGAATTATTCTGATATTGAGTCAAGGTGAAGAATTATGAAGATATGCCTCAAATCATCTAAATAGAGTTGGTTATGCTTTAGTATTGGTTATAACTGAATTTGGTCAATTTGGTTATAACAAAATAGTTATAGGTAGTTAAGCTAATTTACCTTTGAGTACTATATATAACTGTAAATGCATTTGTTGCATGCGTTAATGAAATAGCATGAAAAGAGGTATATGAAACAATTAAAAGGATTCATATAAATCAGAAGAAAAAGAGACTAAGGGAGATAGAACAAATTAATTGTAAGGAGAAACTAGTATTACTGTATTCTCAACAGTGATAAATACTAGGACATTGCATTTGAAGAGACCTTAATCTTGTAAATTGAAATATGAATAGTAAATTGTCTTGCTTTCTTCCCGTGACATAGGTCTCAAGTAATTGAGGTTGAACATGTATATCTTGGTGTTATTCTTGCCTAATCTTTCTTTAATTTTCTTTTACATTTATTTTAAAAATGTTTTTTCAAAACTGCACAAACGAAAAACATTTTTTGTTTCAGTGTTTCAGTTCAAATGAAGAACATTATCCGTTCTAGTTCTGATTCTGAAAGTTGTTAGTTTTCTGTTTTGTTGATTAATATTTGTTGCATATCCCATTACTGATTCAACAATTAATGTATTTATTTTTTTGAATCAACAACTAATGTATAATATTTTGTTTTGGGAAATAATTATCAATGTATAAATTTTAAAACTAAACAATTGAGAGTTCATAATCATTTCCCGTAACAGTAATAAAGTTTAACTTTTTTAATAGAAATACATAATTTATATAAAAAAAATAAAAACGAAAAATATTTGAAATGAGTAAAATGAAAACAAAAAAATTTTAAATTTTAAAAATAATGCAGCCTTATCTTTTATGTTTTCTATAAGGTTTTTAAACTCACCCTTGAAATGATTGATAAGAGCGATGACACTGATATTGCTAAATGGACTATTGAATATGAGAAAATCAATGAGGATATCGATCCTCCAAATGGCTACATGGAATATCTTAGCAAATGCACTAGAGACATGGATTCACATCTTGTCAAGGCATAGCTCCAAAATTTAAAGTTAAGACACATTTTATAAGGAATAATAAATAATGGCCAAATAATGTTTTATAATGGCATGCATATAGCATAAGCATGCATATTTTCTTCAGTTGATACATTCTTCGTTTGTATCGAATGAATGTGTCAGTAATGTCTTCAAGAGTGTGTCTTAACTTATCTGCAATAAATGATTATATGTGCTTTGCAGTTTATACTTATGCAATGTTTCTAAATAAACCTTATCACTTCACTTATACACATTCGAATGTCAAGTAATTTTCTTTCTTCCATTGGTTTTACAAATTTTATCTGTCAATACATATTTTCTTGTCATCCTTAGTAAGTAAGGTTATTCTTTTGTTTATTCTTCACATATTCTTGTCCTAACAGAACCCTCATTTCACTTCATCATTTGCAGTCATAGATGAAAAAACCGTTTTCTTTGTATTTTTGCCTTTTTTGATAGGTTTGATTTTTTAATGATGACATTTGTAATGCTTAATTTGTTTTTTTTTTATTATTATTTTTTTTACCTGTGCTTAAATTTTAATGTGTTTGGTTCACAAGAATTTCACTTTCTCATGGATATATTTTTTATATTTTTCCGGTTTTTGCTTTTTTATTGCACTCCATTTCTATTTGTTTATTCAAATATATCATACAAGGGATGGTTAAATTCTTGAACTCTTCTTGCGTGGTCATTTCGCTGTATTCTTTTGATCTTATAATAATAATTCCTCTTTAAATTTTTTTTAAAATTTTCTAACATACCAATTAGAATGATTGTACTGCTCCATTGTTATCATAGAAGCTAATACTTTCTCAGAGGTTATAACTATTGGGTACAAAATAAGGTAAAAAATCAAATGGCAAAAGTAAAGAATTTTCACTTAGTGGAACATCTTTCTAAATGTAGGAAGAGAACAATTACGATCTCTCTTAAAAGTAGGAGAAACTTTAATGGAGAAACTATGTCTTCTTTTACAATTTTTCATCTTATTCTCAACAATTTCTACTGCTTGTTGTTGTATTAATACTTGATCTTGGGATGGTGATAATGCTTGTCCAAAGTTCTATTTGTAGACGAGACAAACCAAACTTTCTTAGATACAATAAACCACTTTCTCTTTATGCAACAAACCACTTGCCTTCGATGAAACTTTTCACTTTGCACTACATGCATATTTCCACTTTCCATCACATGCATAATGGAACTTGTGTTACATGCATTATAGACATGTTGAAATGATTTGGACCCCATAACTCTTATCATACCACAAAAGTGGTTTTACCATTCACAATATCCCTTCAAGCTACTTTATAAGCTTTCAAAATCTCTAATACACTAGACTTCCCATCACTGATAACATAACATACACTAGACTTCCCGTCACTGATGCATATAATACTCGACACATTTCCATTCTTTCTGCTTCATTGCTAAAACTCTTGATTAAAGATAATTTAAATTTGACACAGTGAGGGTAAATATTGGCTTACATGTGACTAGCAAAATTGAAAACATAAAAGCAAACAAAAAAAACCCAATTCTTAAAACCTAATTCACTGATAGGTATTTCAGCAGCTACCTATAGCATGGCTGCTACCAACCTTACAAACTCCGGTACATGGTATCCTCCAAACTTCAATGTTGCACTCCAATTTGCAAAGAAACATGTGTACATTTTTTAAATTTTATTATTTTCAAGTTTGGAACATGGATACACTCCAATTTTGGAACTATATGCTTAAGGTGATCGAATTCCTTTTCACTTGTACCAACCACATACCGATAAAGTATTTCTTTGTTCATTTAGAATGTTATGATAAAATTAAATAAATTTCAATGATGGTGTTATATTAATTTCTATAAAAATATTATTTATTCCGTCATTATTATTTTATTTTCCATACTTTAATTTCAAATTCATGTACATAATATTTTTTCAAATTTATTACTCATTTGCCATAATTTATAGATGCACGAGTATGAGCACCGGTAAATAAATCAAGGACAATATACAGGTGTATTTGCTTAAGTACTTTTGGTGTTGTTTTTAACTTAAAACATATTTTTTGTCAATAAAATAAAATTTAAGAAAATTACAAAATTGAAGAAATAATGAATAATTTTAAAGGTTAAATAAGTTTTTGACCACTATTTAAGAAAATTATAAAATTGAAGAAATCAAAAAAATTTCTTCAAAAAATGATCTCTAAAATGTTTTTTTATCATTAAGTCAATTAATTAATGTGTATCTTTCGAATGATTTTTACAGATATATTTATAATATTATAAGAATCTTTATTACAAAAATTTAGAATTTTTAATAAAAGATGAGTTAATATAAATTCTTGAACACTAAAAAGTTAAAATTTCATATTTAATTCATCGATTGTTAGTAAAATTAAAATTTTTGTGGGAGAAATTATTATAATGTTCTAAATATGATTGTAAAAAATTATTAAAAAACTCAAACAATGTACATAAATTGATTTAAAAGTAGATAACAATATTTTCACTTTTCAAGAAAAAAATATTTGAAAGACAATTTTTAAAGAAAAAATTTAAATGAATTATAAATAAAATATTGTATATGTATAAAAAAAATTATTTAACCCAAAATAAAAACCCTTTAATAATTTATGGATACTGTCCATTCACACTACGCCAAAAATGACATTTTATAGCGCGTCTTTTATAGCGCTTATAAAATACAAGCACTGTTGTATGATATTTTAAAAATAACGGAGGATACAACAGCGCTTTTTTGACAAGCGCTGTAAAAAAAGCGCTGTAAAAGACTTTGATTTCACATAATTAAATGACCTATTAGAGCGCTTTTTGGAAAAGCGCTGTAAAAATGTTTTTAAAAAAAAATAAGGAGGTCTTTTACAGCGCTTTTGGACAAGCGCTTTAAAAAGTCTGTAAAAAAGCGATGTAATAGACTTTCAAAAAATAAAATAAGGAGGTCTTTTACAGCGCTCTTTAAAAAAGCGCTGTAATAGGCTTTTAAAAGTAAAATAAGGAGGTCTTTTACAGCGCTCTTTAAAAAAAGCGCTGTAATAGGCTTTTAAAAAATAAAATAAGAAGGTATTTTACAGCGCTTTTTAAAAAAAGCGCTATAATAGGCTTTTAAAAAATAAAATAAGAAGGTATTTTACAGCGCTTTTTAAAAAAAGCGCTGTAATAGGCTTTTAAAAAATAAAATAAGAAGGTCTTTTACAGCGCTTTTTAAAAAAAGCGCTGTAATAGGCTTTAAAAAAATAAAATAAGAAGGTCTTTTACAGCGCTTTTTAAAAAAAGCGCTGTAATAGGCTTTTAAAAAATAAAATAAGAAGGTCTTTTACAGCGCTTTTTAAAAAAAGCGCTGTAATAGGCTTTTAAAAAATAAAATAAGAAGGTCTTTTACAGCGCTTTTTAAAAAAAGCGCTGTAATAGGCTTTTAAAAAATAAAATAAGAAGGTCTTTTACAGCGCTTTTTAAAAAAAGCGCTGTAATAGGCTTTTAAAAAATAAAATAAGAAGGTCTTTTACAGCGCTTTTTAAAAAAAGCGCTGTAATAGGCTTTTAAAAAATAAAATAAGAAGGTCTTTTACAGCGCTTTTTAAAAAAAGCGCTGTAATAGGCTTTTAAAAAATAAAATAAGAAGGTCTTTTACAGCGCTTTTTAAAAAAAGCGCTGTAATAGGCTTTTAAAAAATAAAATAAGAAGGTCTTTTACAGCGCTTTTTAAAAAAAGCGCTGTAATAGGCTTTTAAAAAATAAAATAAGAAGGTCTTTTACAGCGCTTTTTAAAAAAAGCGCTGTAATAGGCTTTTAAAAAATAAAATAAGAAGGTCTTTTACAGCGCTTTTTAAAAAAAGCGCTGTAATAGGCTTTTAAAAAATAAAATAAGAAGGTCTTTTACAGCGCTTTTTAAAAAAAGCGCTGTAATAGGCTTTTAAAAAATAAAATAAGAAGGTCTTTTACAGCGCTTTTTAAAAAAAGCGCTGTAATAGGCTTTTAAAAAATAAAATAAGAAGGTCTTTTACAGCGCTTTTTAAAAATAATCACATTTATTTGATAGTGTTTTACAAGTTTTCCGAGCTCAAATGGGTGCTACAGTGTCGAAGCAAAAATCAAATAAATCACATGGATTCTAATAAAGGTTTGAAATGTATGGCTTTAAATCAATCCACAAATATTTATTGACTTATATGTTTTATTTTATAGTGCTCTCGTCAAACTAACAACATAGACTGCGGATACTGTATATTACGATTTATGAAGGAGATTGTTGTTATAATCCCAGAAAGAGATCTAATTGAAATAAAGGAATGCATATTACAGCGCTTTTTTTAAAAAGCGCCGTAAAACTAATACAACAAGCAGCGCGTTTTTAGAAGAGATTTACAACGCTTTTTTTATTTTAAAGATCGCTGTTGTATCTTTTTACAGCGCTGAATACTACAGCGCTTAATTTTTTGAAAAAGCGCTGTAAATGGCTTAAAAAAAGCGCTGTAAAATACCATTTTTCGCGTAGTGTCATGATTCAAATACTATTGACGAACACTGTTTTTGTAATTTCTCTCGAACCCAGTTAAACATTTTCCCTCATATACACACAACAACGAAATTCCTCAATAAGATAAACCACTATAAGAAAAACACCATTTTGTGGCCAACTTTATAAATATTTTGTGGCCGAATAAAACCCTCACAAATTAGTGACCGAAAAAGCCCTCACAAAAAATTGATTTTTTGTGGCTGGAAAAGACCTCCCAAAATCCTTAAATATTTAACTGGATTTTGTGGCTGCCTAAGCCCTCACAAAATCACAACATTGTGATTTTGTGAGGGCTCAGGCAGCCACAAAATCCAGTTAAATATTTAAGGATTTTGTGAGGGCTTTTACAGCCACAAAAAATCAATTTTGTGAGGGCCAAATCCATCACAAAGGCAGATGTGACCAGTGGCTGCAAAGGCCGCCACAAAAGAGGCCCAATACAGCTGGGCGTTTCTGGCCGCTCAGGCCGTCACAAATGGATTGTACCGTTAGCCTTTCTGGCGGCAAAAGCCACCACAAATGACATTATAGCCGTTGGCGTTTCTGGCCGCCCAGGCCGCCACAAATGTGATGTATCCGTTGGCATTGTGGCTGCTTTGGCCGCCACAAATGTTCAAGGTAACACTATATATATTTCTCCCCTCCTAATTCATTTTTTCACATCCAACTTCTCTCTAAAACCTCATTCTAACCATTCTCTCCTCCTTCTCTCTACACAAAATTACTCTTAAGCTTCATTTAAATTTGGTAAGTATAAATTATATTATATATGTAGTTTTATAATTTTATTTTTTAATTTAATATAACTAATTAATGTTATTGATTTTTATTTTTACAGTGCTTGTTAATTATTTCGAAGACTTGCAAGCATATCGTACGTGAGTGAAAGCTTGAAGTCAGACGCTACTCGGCATCAAGTTAGTATTTTATATATTTTAAATTTAGATTAGTAAATATATATATTATTTTTAAAATATAGATTAGTAATATTTATATTTAGATTAGTTTTATAAATTTATTTTTAAAAAAATAGGAATGATGTTGTTTACATATTAATATATGATAAATTAAAGTTTCAAACCACGGTTAAAATATATTAGTTTTAATATAATTATTATTTAAAAAAACATTATTAAAATTGATGATATTATTATTTTTTGTTATAAATAAGTCTTGATTATTAGTCTTGATTTTTAAAAAAACATCATTTAAAATTTTATATAGGTTTATATATATTTATTGTATTGATATATATATTATATTGATAATAATATATTATATATTATTGTATTGTATTGATAATAATATATTATATTGTATTGATAGTATTGATAATAATATATTATATTGTATTGATAGTATTGATAATAATATATTATATTGTATTGATAGTATTGATAATAATATATTATATTGTATTGATAGTATTGATAATAATATATATATACACATATATAAATATATATATATATATACACATATATAAATATATATATATATATATGGATTTATACCGTAGTTGGATGTACGATAGGAATTTTCCTGGAAGAAAGGGTCTTAAACAACGTTTTGCTAACAAGGTTGAAGACTTTCTGAATTTTGCGAGAGTGCAACAAATTGTCCAAGATGAAGGGGGAATGAGATGTCCATGTTGTTTATGTCGATGTAGACGGTTTAAAAGTGAAGATGAAATAAGAGTGCATTTGTATGCAGATGGATTTATGCCTAACTACTAGATTTGGACTAATCATGGAGAAGAGTCTCCGGTGGCGCCTAATACTAGTACATCTGTGGAGAATTATAAAATAGGTCCTTCAAGTAGTACTAACATGTTAGGTATAAATTATTATAACTATCAACACTTTGAGGTGATGAATGATATGATCTCGGATGCTATTGGGGTTAATTTGTCATTCAATGAAGATCAATATGACGATACCGATGGACTTCCAAATGAAGAAGCTCAAAGATTTTATGGTCTTTTGAAAGAGACAAATAAATCGTTGTTTGAAGGTTCTTCAAACTCAAAGTTATCAATGTGTATTAGACTATTAGGTCTAAAGTCTCAATTTCATGTTCCTGATTTAGCTTTGGATTTCATGACTAAAATGATGCTAGATGCAACACCTGTTAGAGATGGTTTGCCGCAAAGTTATTATGATGCGAAACGGTTAGTGTCAAAGTTAGGATTAGGTGTCAAGAGGATTGATTGTTGTGTTAAAGGTTGCATGTTGTATTATGACAATGAATTTGGTATGAATGATGCTAACTTAGTTGAATGCAAATTTTGTCAACAACCAAGGTATCACCAAAGGAATAACTCTAGGGTAAGTAGGGGAAAATCAATTCCAAGGAAAGCAATGTTTTACCTACCTATTGTATCAAGATTGCAGAGATTGTTTGCATCAATACAAACTGCAGGAAATATGACGTGGCATTATGAGAATAGAAGAAATTCAAGCGAGTTGCGACATCCGTCTGATGGTCAGGCATGGAAACACTTTGATCAAATGCATCCTGATTTTGCGTCAGATCCACGCAATGTAAGACTTGGATTATCCTCAGATGGATTTACGCCGTACATACAAGCATCGTCTACTCCTTATTCTTGTTGGCCGGTTATTGTTACTCCTTACAATCTTCCTCCTGATATGTGTATGTCTAAACCTTATATGTTCTTAGCTGCTGTGATACCAGGTCCTTCTAATCCTACAACTGGTATTGATATTTTTTTACAACCTTTGATTGACGATTTGAAGAGGTTGTGGAATGGTGTCTTGACATATGATATTGCTCGGAGAGAAAATTTTATGATGAGAGCTGCATTGATGTGGACCATTAATGATTTCCCCGCTTATGGGATGTTGTCAGGATGGGGCACCCATGGTAAATTAGCTTGTCCTATTTGTATGGAAGATACAAAAGCATTTACTTTAAAATTTGGCGGGAAAGCATCGTGGTTTGACTCGCATCGTAGGTTTTTACCTGCTGATCATGCATTTAGAAGGAACAAAGCTGCATTTATGAAGGGCTATGCAGAAAGTCTAGGACCCCCGCTTAAGTTGACATCAGAACAAGTTTGGAATAAAGTAAAAGATATGCCAAAGGTACATGTTGTTAATGGTGTGGCCTGTAAACCACAAGGTTATGGACAATGGCACAATTGGACAAAAAGATGTATTTTTTGGGATCTACCGTATTGGAAAGATAATCTTTTGAGACATAATCTCGATGTTATGCATATTGAGAAAATTTTCTTTGACAACATATTTAATACTGTGATGAAATCGAAAGGAAAAACAAAAGATAATGACAAAGCCAGAAAAGACATAGGTATATATTGCAGAAGACCAGATTTGTTGTTGGTGGAACAAAACGACAAGACCCTAAAACCTCGTGCGAATTACACTTTATCTACTGATGAAGCCAAATCTGTTGATCGTTAGATCAAATAGCTGAAGACGCCTGACGGTTATTGTTCTAATTTGGCAAGATGTGCTGATGTGGAAAATGGGAGGATGCATGGGATGAAACGTCATGATTGTCATATATTTTTAGAGTGTTTACTTCCTATTGCCTTTAATGCTTTACCGATACATGTATTGAACCCACTTATTGAAGTGAGTCAATATTTCAAGAATTTGTGTTCTTCAACATTCTATGATAAAGATCTCATCAAGATGGAAAATGACATTCCGATCATTCTATGTAAGTTGGAGAAAGTATTTCCTCCTGGGTTTTTTGATTCCATGGAGCATCTCTCAGTGCATCTTGCAAGTGAAGCTAGGCTTGGTGGACCAGTTCAGTATAGATGGATGTATCCATTTGAAAGGTGATATATATATATACATATACTTGATTTTCAATATACTTCAACTTATATATACATGGAGCTTATTGTACATCTCTTTGTATATTATAGGTTCATGGGTTATTCAAAACGGTCGGTGAAAAACAAAGCTAGAGTTGAGGGCTCAATTTGTTCATCTTACCTTCACCGTGAAACAACACACTTTTGTTCTCATTATTTCAACAACGAAACGTTGTCACCAGTTAACGGAAGAAACGCTACTGATAGTGTTATACGTCATCCACATGCTTTATCAGTTTTTTGCTTGTGTGGTCATCATGCTGGTAGGGATTTTCCGATTTTCTGGCCAAGCGACAAAATATTTAATGCGACACATGTTCACGTTTTGATTAATTGCACTGAAGTTAAACCTGGTAGGGATTTTCCGATTTTCTGGCCAAGCGACAAAGTATTTAATGCGGCACATGTTCACGTTTTGATTAACTGCACCGAAGTTAAACCATACATTGAGTACGTTTCAAATTTCTCTTCATATTAATTATATTTAATTATATGATTAAATTGATATTCACCATATATATGGTCATCGATCAGGGCATTTTTAAATACGGGACAATCATCTGATGATATACATTCAAATTTCCCATTATGGTTTCAACAACAAGTGCATCTCGAAGAACAAACTCCTATCAACATCCACTTAAGGCACTTATCTATGGGCCCGAGTAGAAGTTTCAAAGAATGGCACACCTATTACGTCAATGGATACAAATTTCACACTGAATCTTGGACTGAAGGAAAAGAAACAATTAATAGTGGAGTTTGTATGAAAAGTGTCTCTGATAGTGGTGTAGTAGAAGATTTCTATGGCATAATTGAGCATATTTACGAAATTGACTACACGTTCCTAGATTATGCGAAAAAAGTGGTGTTGTTTTACTGTAAGTGGTTTGATCCATCTAGCAGAGGAACTAAAATAAATTTGATATCCAATACTGTAGACATTCGTATGAGCAAAAAATATCCACGGTTTGATCCATTTGCCCTGGCCCATAATGTAAGACAAGTCTATTATGTTCCTTATCCATCAACTGTCAGAAGCAAACAAGGTTGGTGTGCTGCAATCAAAACAAGACCAACGAGTGGAATCGAAGAAGTTGAAGCAGGTCAAAATGAAGAAGTTGCATTTCAAATGGATGAAATGTCAAATTTGGATCATGTGATTGGAGATGAGACTATTAGTCAACTTTGTCATGAGTCACACATTGGAGAAGAAGTTGATGAACAAGAAATAGATGAATTAGAGAATGATGAAGGCAATGACTTAATTCACTCATCAAATGACGACGACGATGATGACGAAGACGAAGACGAAGACAATTAATTAATTATATATATATGTGTGTTTCTATATCTATAATATTATATATTGTAATTGAAATGAACGACACCTTATATATATATTTTTATATTTTATATATATTTCTTTATTTATGTCAGTGTTATAATTTATTTATGTATATTTCATTATTAATTAATCTTATGTTAATTGTATACACACATATATTATATTATATATATGTATGGATATGGATATATATATATATAGACATGGCTTCAGTGTCGGGAGTAGGAGGATCAGGAGGTTCGGATGGATCGGGAGGAACAGGAACGGCGGCAATACGAGGAATATCCAAAACATCACGTGGTAAGAAAAAAGTTGCTAAACGTGTTGTTAATGACCCATCTCTCATGCCGATGCCGTCCATTGGTACTAGTGGTGGAGCTATTCCTCTATATCCGGAGGTCCCAGTAGAGCCTTATACCTTAGACGAAATAATGGATCCCGGATGTGTTGATTGCTACAACCGCATTGTCATCATTCCAGAAGGAGATGGGTATGTAAACTATGATTGATTAAATATTTCATTATTATTGCAATGTAAATACATTATTAATTTTATTAATTTATTTTTATATTTAATTTGCATATAAACTTTGAAGATATCTTCCTTTTAAATCATCTGCAAAGGCAATTGCTGAAGTCATACAAGAGAAATATAAAAAACCATGGTTGTCTTGGGGTGAGATAAAAGAGGATAAGACACCTCAAATTAGGGAAGTTGATCAGTTTTTACATTGTTTCAAAGTAAGTCATTAGATTAATTTATTTAATTACTATTTATTTATACATTTGATTAATTTACTGAATTACTAATTATATTTTTAATATTTTTTAAATTTCAACAAACAACAGACCAAATGCACTTGGAAAAGAGAGCATGATGCCGCAGTTTTGGCTTCATTTGACCATCGCTTTTCAAAGCGTCTCTCATCTATGTTGGCTTACGCACGTAATAAGGGGGAGGAAAAACGGCCTAATTGGATTGGTGAAAATGTTTGGACTGCTTTGTGGAGGAAATGGAACACAGATGCTTACAAACAGAAGAGAGAAAAAGCAAAGACTAATAGAGCATCTGAGAGGGGTACCAGTACTCATAAGGGAGGTTCCATGTCTGCTGGAGAAATTAAATATTATATGGTAATTTATTATTATTTATAATATATATCTATTAATTTATATTCAATTAATCATCACATTTCACCAACTTATAAACTTGACATTAATTTAATATTTTAGGAAAAGCAACTTGGAAGGGAGGTCACTCAGGCTGAGATACATCGCTATCTTCATGTTAATCCTGAAACAAATGAGTATACTGATGAATTATCAAAAAATATTCAGGTAATTATTATATATTAATTGTTATATATTAATTAGACCTATAAATTATTATATATTAATTATTAACTATTTTATTTTTTTATTTTTAATATAGGAACAACTTCAACAAATCATGAAAGAATGGGATGATCATCAAGCTACTCTTCCTCCTGCTCAGCGAGCTGGTCCAGTGCAGCGGAAACAATATGAGACCGCAAGTTTTATGCACATCAGTGGTGGCAAGTACAAAGGGCGTGTGCTGGGTGCCGGTAGTTTATCATCAACCTTTAAGAAAGGTCCAACCGGCTATATTCAGACTGAGACGTCTTCTTCTTATGCTAGTACGGATCGATCTCATCGTCCGTCGATAGATAATGATCTTGACCAGTTAAAGAAGCAATGGGCAAGTGAGCAAGAAGAAAAGACACAACAGCTGATACAAGCCGCAATTGATAAATTGAATGAGGAGTGGAAACAAAAGTTTCAAGAGCAGCAGCAGCAGTTTCAGCAGCAACAACAACAATTTCAACAACAACAATTTTCATTTCCTCCTGTGTCTCGTCAGCAGTTCCCGCCTCGGCCTCAATACTTGCCTCAACAACCACTATTCCAGCAGCAACAAAATTACTCTCAATACTCCCAGCAGCAGCAACCGCCTCCAAATTTCCAACAGCAACACCAGGATCCTCCGAACTCTGCCTTCCAGCAACAGCAACAGCCACCAATGTTTCAGCAACAACAATATTTTCATAATTATCCGTATGTTCCGTCCTCTTCATATCAACTTCTTCAACCTCAACCAGATCATCAAACTGCATACCGACCAACTATGCCAACAGCTGGGTTGATCAGACCAGATTTAAATCAACCTCAACCAGCTAGGGCTCCTCATTCGACTAGTGGTGGTGCCATTGAAGATGAAATTCAATTTCAAACCATGATGTCTCCTCCAACACAAATTCATAATACTTTTGAGGGACTTCTTTCGTCGGGCATGGCAGGAAATAATGATGGTGTGAGTGGAGCTGATCAGAGGAATTATTATGAGGATTGATGTCATCTGAATAATTTCATAATTTATTTTTGGGTTGTATGAACACATATTAATTATGTTGTCTTAGTTAATTATTGTGTGTTTAATTTTGCGTTTGTAAGACATTATTTATAAATTTTGGGTATGTAAGACATTATTTGTTAATTTTGGAATGCATGTTTTATTTGATTTTGTGGTAATTAATTTAATTATTATTAATATTATATTTTTATATATAATATTTATTTTTATTTTAATATTTAATTTTATTTAAATTTTAATTTAATTTTAATTTTAATTTTTTTTATTTGTAATTTAAATTAATCTTTAATTATAATTATAATTTAAATATTTTATTTTAAATTTAACTTTAATTTTTAATTATATTCAGATTAGTTTATTATATATTAAATTTATTTTATAATGATATTATATTTTAAATTTAATTATAATTATAACTTAATTATAATTTTAATTTAATTACAATTTAAATATAAATTTTAAATTTATATTAATTTATTATATATAAAATTATAATACAGAATTAATTTTGAATTTAAAAAAATTAATTTTTTAATATACGTAATATTTTGTGGCTGCCTAAGCCCTCACAAAATATTTTTTTTTAATCTGGAGGTCATTTGTGGCGGTCTGGGCCCTCACAAAAGCTGATTTGTGGCGGCTTAAGCCCTCACAAAGGCAGACTTTTGTGGCTGCAAAAGCCCTCACAAATGCCCTCACAAATGCCAACCTGTTTCAGGCATTTTGTGGCGCCCTCACAAAATTTTGTGACCAGCTTCTTTGTGGCTGCCAAAAGCCCTCACAAAAGCCACCTTTGTGGCTGATTATACTCCCTTTGTGAGGGCAAAAACCCTCACAAAATGCTTGTTTTCTTGGTGTGAACATATAACGAGAGAATCGAATCGACGGATTACAAGAAAAAGTTGGAATTTGGAATTGGAGGAGTTCACCGAAACAACAATGGCGCCAAAATTATTCCTATTCACTAAGTAATAGCTTATACGAATTCACATTGGGCATTGTTGGCAACTTGCAGAGTGTGGTGGAAGCATATCTTCATGCCTTTCCCCTATGTGAAAGTGAATTTGTCGACCCTATTCTCAACCGTATACGAGGTATCAATTGGGATTTATATCTATTGTTGTATCATTCAAAATCAAAGGTAAAATTTTATTATTATGGTGTGTATATGTCTTTTGAATACATTTTTTGTATTAATAGTGTGCCTTGCTTCAACTCGAATCTGCTGGTCAATGTGCTTGAGAAATGCCATTTGCTTCAAGTTCTAAAATTTCCCTCCGGATGCTCTATTTTGATTCTGATTTGAATTTCCTATGATTAAGTCTTTCTTCTGACTTGACTTCCTTTGACTGAACTTCATTTGATTGGAACTTCCTCCAACTAGAGTGTCCCTTAGACTTAATCTCCCTCTGATTGTAATTTTCCTTTGATATTTTACCTGAGACTAACTTTTGTATACTATTTCTGAATTACTTATGTTAAAGTTAATTAATTAATTGTAATTGATACGATAATGAGGTATGTTTACTATACATAATGTCATAGCATGTGTTGCTTTAAAATGTTACAATGGGACATGAGATTATTATCTCACCCCCTATTGTCATGTATTATAGGAGATAAGAGGACTTGAACTCGAGCTCAGAGGATAAAAATCTGTAGTTGTATTATGTGAAGTTGTAATTTATTGTGTATTAGTATATCAAAAGATGTTTTGTAGACTATGTGTTATGTCACTACAAGAATACACTCATTTTGTTGTCAACTTTACAAATATTTTGTGGCCGATAAAAACCCTCACAAATTAGTGGCCGAAAAAGCCCTCACAAATACAAAAATTCAAATTTATCTTTATTTGTGGCTGAAAAAGCCCTCAAAAAAGACTACAATTTTAGCTGGATTTTGTGGCTGCCTAAGCCCTCACAAAATCACAACGTTTTCATTCTGTGAGGGCTTAGGCCGCCACAAAATTCAGCTGAAATTGGAGTCCTTTAATTGTGAGGGTTTTTTCAGCCACAAAATCAACCATTTGTGAGGGTAAAGGAAGCCACAGAGGCAAACAATTTGTGGCCGCCAAGGCCGCCAGAAAATCATTGGTCTGTTGCACTTTGTGAGGGCAAAGGCCGCCACAAATGTCCATTGATCCGTTTCAATTTGTGGCCGCCTAGGCCGCTACAAATTCCTTATTTTCTGACCGTTAAAGCTGCCACAAAAGATCAATAATTTTCTATAAATATCACTCCACTCCTCTTATCATTTTTCACTTCTACCTCATCTCTAAACTTTCTTTCTAAATTTTCTCTCCACCTTCTCTCTACAAAAATTATTTCTCCAAGGTTGTTCTTTATTATCTTGAATTTTGGTAAGTTTATATTATATATTTAGCTTTTTAATTTCATTTTTTATTTGAAGTTATTTATTTAATGAATATTATTGAATTTTTATTTTGACAGTGGTGATATAGTGTTTACTTTGAATAGTTCTCAGCTCTGTGAAAGCTTCAAGTCAGACACTACCCGACATCAAGTTAGTATTTTATACATTTTAAATATAGATTAGTAAAATATGTGATATTATAAATATATTTATATATTTTTAAAAATATATAA
>NC_021166.2:43949166-43985839 GCF_000331145.2 Cicer arietinum
ATTAAACATCATTTAAAATTTTATTTTGGTTTATATAATTATAGTCTTGATAATAATTTATTATATTGTTTGCAAATGCTCCCCTAATTGACATATAAAGTATGTCAAAATTTATATATAATGCTTTTTAAAATTTTATTTTGGTTTATGTAATTATATTCTTGATAATAATTTATTTTATTCACATCAACTTCCTCAACCTCAACTAGATCAAACTCCATACCGATCAACTATGGCTCCTCCTTCGACTATTATATATATTTTTATATATAATAGTTATTTTAATTTTTAAATTTAATTTTTATTGAAATTTAAATTTAAATTTAATTTTAATTAATCTTTAATTATAATTATAATTTAAATATTATATTTTAAATTTAATTTAAATGATAATTAAATTGTAATATTATATTTTTAATTTAAATTTTTAATTTATATTGATATTAGTTTATTAATTTAAATATTATATTTTAAATTTGATTTTGATTTTAATTTAATTATAATATTGTAATTTTAATTTTAATTTTAAATTTATATTCATAGTAATTTATTATATATAATATTAATTTTTAGTATTAATTTAGAATTTAAAAAATAATTTTTTAATAAAGTCAATATTTTGTGGCGGCCTAAGCCCCCACAAAATATTTATTTTTTAATCTGGAACATCCTTTGTGGCGGCCTAAACCCTCACAAAGGGAAGCCTTTGTGGCGGCCTGGCCCCCCACAAAAGCTTAACTTTTTAAAATCAGCTTATCATTTGTGGCGGCCTAAGCCATCACAAAGTGAGGCATTTGTGGCGGCCTATGCCCTCACAAAAGCAGACGTTTCTGACGGCCTTTGCTCTCGCAAAGGACAACGAAAGTTTCACACTTTGTGGCCGTTTTGGCCACCACAAAGGTTTGTGACCACCTTATTTGTGGCTGCCTAAGGCTGCCACAAATGCCAACTTTGTGGCTATTTTTTCCCCTTTGTGAGGGCTTTTGGCCCTCACAGAATCCATGTTTTCTTGTTGTGTGTAGTTACAATGACATTTCAATGACTGTACTTTATGAGAATTTATATGATTGCCTTTGAAATGTTAGAATGTATATTTTATTGCCATTTTCTAGATACATGATGATGGATTTTACATTTTAGTATCAGAGCTAATCAGACTGTAGGTATGGGTTACGCTTGGGATGCTTATGCTTTTACTATATGTTCTAAGTATCATTTCACCAAATATTAAGTCTGATCAACTTTGTATTTTGTGTATGGTATGCAAAATTATGAAAGAAGGACTTGGAAGACGTGGAAGGCCAAGACATAATGCTCCACCAGAAGATAATGTTCCTACTACTGAACTCCAAGCAATGGCTACCACCAACCTGGTTTATCATCTGGCACAACCACGAGTGCAGTCAAGCAACCGACATAACCTTTTATGATATCCTTAAGCTACAACCTGCAATATTTAAGGGAAGCCATGACCCAACTTTGGCACATGTCCGTCTTGAAGAGGTAAATAAGGATTTTGAGGTAGTATAGTTTTTAGAGGAACATAAGGTAGTATTTTTTGCTCAACTACTAAAAGGTACGTGATAGCGTTTCAACAAGTGTACTGAATTGTTGCAAGTAATAATAAAACGGTAGTACCGAGTGTCGAACTCAAGGATTGCATTTTACTATTGAATTATATTTAATTACTACAATTGAACAAAACGTTCACAAATTGATTGAAATAATATTTAAAATTAACAATGGTAATTAAATTAATCCTTTATAATGAGAAAAATGTCAGGGATGAGTTTCACTTTGAATCCAACCTTGGTGCCTAATTTGATCCTAGTTACTGAATTCCTTTATTGAATTATTACCGAATTCTCTTTATTATTCTTGACCTAATGTCTTAGTGATAAAACCTTTAGTTCCAAAGTAACCCCTAATTCCATAGTAGATTTAAGATTAGAATTAAGCATTACCGTACAAGAATTCTCTTGTTAAACTATTGTCATTGCAAGTAATTTAATTGGTTTCATGACCTGCATCTATCCCTAGACTACAAATTCATGAATTTCTCATCTCAAGCATTCGTAAAGTTCACTCCCGTTTCAAAATACGAATCATAGAATATTTTAATGTTGATCAATCAATAAAAAGCATTAAGCACAAATATGAGAAAAATAATTCAATAAACTAATTTATATAGCTAGAAATCAAATCAGAAAAAATAAGAGTTTCATCTTGTTACACTCATCCCTAACAAATAGGGTTTAGTTACTCATGACAGAGATAGAAAAGATAGAGATTAAAGAAGAAGTACAAGAAAGATTCATGAATGATTCTTGATAAAATTGCTTCAATGGTGTTAGAAACGGTCGTCTTGGAGTTTCTATGCTAGGGCACAAGTCTCTCCACTTCCCAATAGTATAAAAGATCCCTAAAAAGTGAAAAATTGCATTTTTAATGAACGCTGTCGCGTCCACGCGCCTCAGACGCAGAAAACGCGCTTCAGGCGCTCGCTGGCAGTGCTGAAAGGCAAGAAATGCGCCTCGGGCGCGGCTGTTGCGCTTCAGGCGCACAACATCTGCTATCTGATGTATACTGCATTTTTATCCTTTTTCGAGTCTGCATTTGGTTTTAGTGTCTTCATGAAAGTTGTAGCTATGAATATTAGATTTCAATTTCACTTGGTTTGACTCCAATTGGACATCTACAACTCCAGATATGGCTGAAATACTCCACATAGGTCATGTTGATTTCTCACCAAAGTTTAGCATTGCACTAAAACAAAGTAACAACGCAAAACTACGAAAAATCTTTACTTAATCAAGCAAATAAGAACATAAACATTTCATTAAATCAAAGAACTAAAATCAACAAAATATATCAAATAACTCCTTAAATTAACTAATGGTTAAAGATAAATAAAACAAAAATCAATGAAAAATATGCATATGATGAAGAGTCATCACAACCCCAAACTTAATCTATTGCTTGTCCCCAAGCAACAATTATTTTCAGATTTGGTACAGTTAAAAGCAAACTTAAACTCAATTTTTCAAGTAAAATCAAACTGAATTCTCAATACTCAAAATTCCAGCTATTACAAAACATCCATCATGTTCTATGGTTGCTTAAAAAAAAAAAAACACAATTTATACACTTTAGCATTCATTCATCAAGTTCAACTCTCTGTTCACACAATCTTACCATAATTTCTCTCAAGTGTTTAGAAATGGTTATTAATTTATCACTCAAATCCTAGAACATGCATCACGCTACCATAGGCTTGAAAAAATTCTAGTTAGCAATCACAATGCAGCAAACACTTACACTTTTGGAGGACTTTCAGGGTGTAATGGGGCTTAGGTAAAGGTAGGACACTTTGGGATGGTAGGCTTTACTACTTGAGTTAGGCATACATTTTCAAATTATTTAACCACTTTTTATTTTTCTTCACCTTTTCATTGTGGAGATTCTCGAAAGAACCAAGAAGATATTATTTATCAAAGTACACAAACTGATTTTTTTTTTGTCGTTCTGATTTTTTCTTTTTCTTCTTCTTTTTTTTTCTTTCTTTTTTGTGAGAATCACCACCCCAAACTTAAAAGGTTGTTATCCCATGAGCAACCCCAAACTTAGAACTTTATCAAGACAATAAATTTATTTTTCTACCTAACTCCAAGTAAGGTGATTTAATTAAGGTAAGGTAATTGGCTTGTAATGTGGCTAGTAACCGAAATAAAAGGGCAAGGCTGGAAGGGGATAGCAAAGGATAAAATTTTCATAGGGTAGTTAAAAAGGCTCAAACGACCAAACAAAATTGCCTCAGTGTATGCATAAATTAGAAGTGATTTAAGTCAGAATTAGTGCAAGTTCTGAAGGGATAACACATGTCTGGATAGTCACACAACAAAGAATTAAAGTGTTTAGGCTCAAAAGCTCACATTTAGGACAATAAGAAAGAGTACGAACTATCTAAATGATGTCAAACACGCCACTACAAAATTTATTTAGTTTTTTATTTTATTTTAAAAAAATGCGAGTGAGACTTCGACAACGAGGGAGTAATCAACAATGCATGCATTAGTGAAACTTATCGAATTGAGGAATGATATGAGCAAAGAAATAGAGTTTAAATTTCAAAATCCCAAACAGAAAACTTAAGACCAAATGCAAGTTGTTAATAATTCTTCATCATAGTGCACACTTACACACAATTAGAAAGAAACAAATTCAAATAACAAAAATAAGTTTGCAAAAAAATAAATGTTACCTCTACCTGTGGGTTGCCTCCCACAAAGCGCTTCTTTAAAGTCATTAGCTTGACATCTCAACTATTGTCAAGGTGGCATATATGACAGGAAGAACACAATATCCTTCTCACCAAGAGATACATATTTCAAGTGAGGTGGCAATTGCGTGAGTTCAACCAATGGCGTATCTTTCTTTTTCTCTACATATTCATCTTCATTCCCTTTCAACCCCTCCAATGTAGTGGAGAAACAGGGGGAGTAACATGGTGATGCTTCTAACATGGCTAAAACCTCTTTCACCTTTGGATCTTTACTTCCTTTAACAACATCAAGGAGTAGACATAACACTATTTCTAATGGCATAATGGGTCCTTGATGTTCAACTTCTTCATCGACTATCAAATTAAAAATCTCAATTCGGTTGCACTCTTCTCTTTCATTTGAATGCTCCATGGCTTTTAAAATATTGACTGTAACTCTTTCCTCATTTACCTTAAAGGTTAAGGTGCCATCTGCCACATCAATCATAGCTCTCCCTATTGCTAAGAATGGTCTCCCCAAAATCAAGGGGATATCATTGTCTTCCTCCATGTCTAGTACCAAAAAATCCACTGGAAAAATGAACTTATCTACTTTGACCAACACATTTTCCACCACCTCATATGGGTGTTTCATTGAACAATTCACAAACTATAACATCAATTATGTGTCTTTGACTTTTCCAATGCCCACCTTTTTGTATATTGAAAAGGGCATAAGACTTACACTAGCCCCAAGATCACACAGAGCCTTCCCAAAAGTTCTATTTCCAATAGCGCACGAGATTGAGAAGCTTCCAGGATCCTTGAGCTTCGCTGGCAGCTTCGTCTATAGTATAGCACTACACTCTTTGGTAAGCAACACTATTTTACCGCCGATTCTTTTTTTTTTCGACAAAATCTTCTTCATGAACTTGACGTATGTCGACATCTACTCTAGTGCTTCTGCAAAAGGAATGTTAATTGGTAAATTTTTTTAAAAAATCAAGAAACATACCAAATTTTTTTTCAGCTTCTTCCTTTCTTAATCTTTGAGGGAATGGAAGTCGAGTTTCTGGTTTTGGCAGTGGTTCCCTTTTTTGTACCACAGGTTCTTCCTCCTTTTCAAAAGCGATGTGTTCCTCAACTGATGTTTGTAATAGCCCATTTTTTTTAAAAACAACAAATTCATTCATAAAACAAAGAAATAAAGGAATAAATACTTTTGGATAAATATTTAAGTCGTAACACAACGACAAAAGTCAATAATATTTACAAGCATCAGAATAGTTTTTGAAATAAGAATCCAAAGTATTTAAACATCAAAATACACCGGGGCTATGAGGCCTATCAGACATAGCTCATACATCTGAGGTATTCTCGGCATACATCTGTACAAAAGCACTACCCCAAGAATTTTAACTCCCCCACGTCACATCACGAAGTGGTACATGGACCCATTAAAATAAAAGTCTAGCTGACAATATGAGGTATATGTACAGTCTTCCAAATTGAAATAAATACATACACCAAATAAGGACATATATCCCTTATACAACCATCTACTCTGATCATGATTAAAAAAACAACTATACAACCCAGGTGATCTCCACTCGCCCCGCAAGATCCTTCTGACACAACACCGGTTAAGTATGCCTAACTACGCGTCCATCACTAGGGTACTACTTGGTAGAACGATCCTGGTTCTCATCTGAGGGCAAAACCCATATTTCCACAATAATTGTAAAGGTCACCAGCCGAAATTAATAAATAACACTTAGCATCTAAATTTTAAATGCACAAAATAACCTTTCATCTTAGCATACTCCTTGAAAGGGTTTTCATATGCTAGACATGCATAATCAAAGTTGAAAAATGGAGTTTTTAACAAAACTGCACTTTTGTATTCGAATACAACATCCTTGTATTCGAATACAATGTTGTTTCAGAAGTCAGTAGCAAAAACATGACATTTGTATTCGACTACACTACTGTTTCATAAGTCAGTAGCCAAATTGTAATATATGTATTCGAATACAACCTTCTTGTATTCAAATACATCAGCAGAAAACAACAGAAATCAGCAAAACAACATAAATAAGCTTTTAAAGAGGTTTCGAAATCAATCAACACTTACACACAAATCCAAACAATCTTACTTACCAATTAGGGCACAATGACAACCACAATTGAGCATACATATACAATCATCATAGTATATCAAACATGACTCGCGTGCCAAGCACCCTAATGCAATGCGTATATGCCCAAAATGCATGAATTCCGGAATCCGAACCAAAACCCTCCTCGAAGGGGCGTAAATCATAATTGTACCGCTTATCACAAGCCAATACTAATTACCGATGTGCCACCTATCACAGGTTAGCACGATTTACTAAAAAGCGTAAATCATAAATGTACCGCTTATCACAGACCAGTACTGTTTACCAAGGTGCCACCTATCACGGGTCAGCACGATTTACAAAAAGAAACGTAAATCGTAAACGTACCGCCTATCATAGACCAGTACTGTTTACCGAGGTGCCACCTATCACAGGTCAGCACGATTTACAAAAAGAAACGTAAATCATAAATGTATCACCTATCACAGACCTACACAACGCGAAAATCCCCGCAAGGATAAGATGAACCAAAAAATCACATGGCATCATCTCGGGGTCCATCACGGTCACCACTATCACCATGGCACCATCGCGGTCACCATGTACTATGAAATGCATGAGCATACTCTGACACTTTCCACAACAATCATTAAGTAAATGCAGATATTAAAAGATTCCCCATTTTTAATACCCATTTAACACTAATGATTTTCAAATTCACACAGAGCATACTCAAACATTTTCTCAAATCCAATCCACAATTCACACCAAATCATATCAATTCATTTTTCCACAAAAACAACACCAAGCTCAATCATCAATCACCCATAATTTCCACAACTTTCAAACATAAACCACAACAAATTAGTTTTCACAAACAACACCAAGCTCAATCAACACTCACCCAAATATTTCCAAAACTTTCAAACATAATTCACGCCAAATTAGTTTTCACAAACCACACCTAAGACACATCAAATTTAATTTCATCAAAACACACATAAATGCATTAAATTCATTTTTCACAAAATCACACATCCATTTCACAAAATTCCAACTCCACAAATACACATATAGCATCCTATATGCAAGCTAAAAGTCTAGAAGGAGCCCTTAACTCTATTGTAGTTCTAACAAGCGATTATGGCGCCACCATTAATTTCGGTAAAATCTCTGCTCGCGTCGTCGCTTCCAAAGTTAGTTCACTAGCTCCATAGTGGGAAGTAGAACAACTTTCCCTTCTATCTCTTTGCGGAATAAAGCTTAGATCTATAAGAAACACTAGGGTTTGTGTTTGACGGTTTTGAAATCACCAACACTGTTTTCGAATCCGAGAAGAAGAATGAAGCTGGGAAATCTTCTCTTTCACACTCACCAAGCCTTGGGTTTCATTTCTTGAAGCAAAAGAAACCAAAGAAACCAAAGAAGAAGAATGGAGAAGAAAGACGGAGAAACGCGAGCAATAGAGAAAGGAAACACGTTTTCTTCCTTTGTTCCTTTTCCTTTTGTTTTCTTTCTTTTCCTTTCCTTTCTTTTCCTTTTCCCTTCTTTTCCTTTTCCTTTCCTTTTCCCTCCAAACATATATATATATATATATATATATATATTAATTATAAATTAACAAATATATAAATATCTAGATATTTTACATATTTACCACAATCAACATTTCCACATCCCCTCCCATCTTTTCTCAAACCATTTTGATAACAATATCTATTCTCGTCGCAACTCAATTGACAGATACAATTTTCAGCAACCCAAGACATTTTTAAAAAAACTGTCCGGTATTAAATTCTTCGTAATATAAATAAATTATTCTTCGACAAAAGATTCACCGTACTTAATCTAATTTATTTATTGACGAATAATTTTAATCGGGGCATCAAAAGATATTTTTGGGCATTAAACTCACAAAATATCAATAACTTGGCTAAAAAGCCTCAGAGTTCAATACCAAAATACATAATTTAGAATTTAAAACTATGGGTCTTACAATGTCGGTGTGACCATTTCCTCCGGGTGGGTTTAAGTCGAAGTACTTCCACTCTGTTTGGCTTTAGGTGGCACTTGTTCACTTACCTTGCCACTCTTCGTTGTTACTACATTAATATTATTCTATGGATTCGGAACTGTGTCACTAGGCAGATTTCCAGGAGTTCTTTGTGCCATTTGTTGAGCAAGTTGACCCATTTGAGTCTCTAGATTCTTTATTGATGCAGAGTGTTTTTTTTGGATGGCTCTTGACTCTTCAATGAAAGAACTTGTGCTTGTTACTAATTTCTCCATAGCACTCTCACAAGCAGCCTTTCGAGGTGGGAATTGGTTTGTTTGAGCTCCTTGTTTCCCGTTATTACTCACAAAATTCACCTCTTTTAGTTCTTCTATCTCATTGTCATCCAGTGCTTCACAAGCTCTATTTTTATGTGCTCCCCCACAAAAGTTACAACTAGTATGCTTTAATAATTTGACAGGGGCCACGTGGGGTTGTATATTTAGAGCTGCCATCCCCTTCTTTATCTCATTGGCGATAACCTCTTCTATCTATTTTGAGAGCAACCTGCCTGGAGCCAACCCATCCATAACGTTCAATTGCAATATACCACTTGTTGACCCACCACCTTTGTCATACAACATCAATTGTTCATTTGATGTCATGATCTCAATAATTTTTCGTGCTTCTGCTGCGATCTTGTAGTTCAAAGAACCACCTGTTGTGGCATCCATCATAATTCTAGTGCTAGGCCTCAAACCATTACATAATATTTGCATCTGGGTAGTATCGTCATAAGCATGATTTGGACATCCTGCTAGTAAACTCTTGAATCTCCTGTAAGTGTCACGAAGAGATTCTCCCTCTTTCTATTTGTAACTGGAAATCTCTTGCCTTTTTCTAACGAACATCGTTGGGGGAAAGTAATGTTCCAAGAACTTATCTTCAAGGTCATCCCATGTGGTGATGCTTCCAACAGGAAAGGAATGAAGCCACTCCTTATTATCATCTTTCAATGAAAATGGAAATAGTTTCATCATCTTGCCTTCTTCAGAACAACCATCCACCTTCACTGTTTCAGCTAAATTACATTTGTGGTCCTTTAACTTAATTTCAGGTAACGTTTTAGTCCTTTATCTTTTTTTTTTCCCGTTTTAGTCCTTAATTTCAAGTCGGGAAAAAATAAAGGACTAAAACGTTACCTGAAATTAAGTTAAAGGACCACGAATGTAATTTAGCCTCACTGTTTCACATAATTCAAAGAAATTAGTGAGATGTCTATTGGCGTCTTCGTTATGTTTACCGGAAAAATGAATCTCCTTCAACTCTCGGTATAGAACGAGACTTATTTCAAACTTGTTGACTGTAACTGGTTGGTTATGGATGGGCAATCGAGCACGATTTCTATTTCGATTCTCATACTCGCCGAAAGTACATTCTAGTGGTGGTGGATCGGCTATCTCAGTAAATATGACGAAATCACCCAAAACCTATTCTTCCACTACTAAATGTCTTTCCCTTTGTCTCCTTTCTCAAGCCGCCTTTTGATGTGCTTTCGCAGTTTTTTCGATTTCTGGTTCAAAGATAAGTTCAGTTGAGGACTGACCTCACATACAAGGTTAGACAAATTGTGAGTAATGAAGAGTTTTAAAATAAAGAAAAATAAATAATTAAAATAAAAACAAAAATTTTCAATTAAGTAAATAAATTAAATTCAATAGTGATATGGCAATCTCCGGCAACAGCGCCAAAAACTTGATAACGTTTCAACAAATGTACTGAATTGTAGCAAGTAATAATAAAACGGTAGTACCGAGTGTCGAACTCAAGGATTGCGTTTTACTATTGAATTATATTTAATTACTACAATTGAACAAAAGGTTCCCAAATTGATTGAAATAATATTTAAAATTAACAATGGTAATAAAATTGATCTTTTATAATGAGAAAAATGTTAGGGATGAGTTTCACTTTGAATCCAATCTTGGTGGCTAATTTGATCCTAGTTACTGAATTCCTTTATTGAATTATTACCGAATTCTCTTTATTATTGTTGCCCTAATGTCTTAGTGACAGAACCTTTAATTCCAAACTAACCCCTAATTCCTTAGTAGATTTAAGATTAGAATTAAGCACTATCGTACAGGAATTCTCTTGTTAAACTATTGCCTTTGCAACTAATTTAATTGGTTTCATGACCTGCATCTATCCCTAGACTACAAATTCATGAATTTCTCATCTCAAGCATTCGTAAAGTCCACTCCCATTTCAAAATACGAATCGTAGAACATTTTAATGTTGATCAAGCAATAAAAATCATTAAGCACATAGATGAGAAAAATAATTCAATAAACTTATTCATATAGCTAGAAATCAAATCAGAAAAATATGGGTTTCATTTTGTTACACTCATCCCTAAGAAATAAGGTTTAGTTACTCATGACAGAGATAGAAAAGATAGAGATTAGAGAAGAATTACAAGAAAGATTCATGAATGATTCATGATAAAACTGCTTCAATGGTGTTAGAAATAGTCGTCTTTGAGTTTCTATGCTACGGCACAAGTCTCCCCACTTTCTAATAGTAAAAAAGATCGCTAAAATGTGAAAAATTACGTTTTTATGAATGTTGTCGCGTCCACGCGCCCTAGGTGCAGAAAACGCGCTTCAGGCGCACGTTGGCAGTGCTGAAAGGCAAGAAATGCGCCTCGGGCGCGGCCGTTGCGCTTCAGACGCACAACATCTACTGTTTGACTTATACTACATTTTTCTCCTCTTTTGAGTTTGAATTTGGTTTCAGTGTCTTAATGAAAGTTGTAGCTATTGAACTTAGATTTCAGTTGCACTTTGTTTGACTTGAATTAGACATCTACAACTCCATATATGGCTGAAATACTCCACATAGGTCATGTTGTTTTCAAACCAAAATTCAGCACTGCACTAAAACAAAGTAACAACGCAAAACTACGGAAAATCTCTACTTAATCAAGAAAATAAGAACATAAAAATTTGATTAAATCAAAGAACTAAAATCAACAAAACATATCAAATAACTCATTAAATTATCTAATGGTTAAAGATAAATAAGACTAAAATCAATGAAAAACATGCATATGATGAAGAGTCATTGGTGGAAGGGAACAAGGCTCGTTCGTTAACTTTGAGAACACCATTGTATTGGGAGCACTTTGAGTCAACTTTCTAATATAAATATTATCCAAAAAGTGCTAAAAAGCATAAGGAATTAGAGTTTGTCCACTTACAACATGGAAACAAGTTAATGGCTGAGTATGTGACCATGTTTGAAGATCTGGCAAGATTTGCATTAGATGCTTAATATGCATCAAATGCTTAGTATATCAAAAGATGTTTTGTAGACTATGTGTTATGTAGTTACAATGAAATTTTAATGACTGTACTTCATGAGAATTTATATGATTGCCTTTGAAATGTTAGAATGTATAATTTATTGCCATTTTTTAGACAAATGATGATGGATGTTACATTTTGGTATCAGAGCCAATCAAACTATAGGTAGTGGGTTACGTTTGGGATGCTTATGCTTTTACTATCTGTTCTAAGTATCATTTAACCAAATATTAAGTTTGATCAAATTAGTATTTTGTGTATCGTATGCAAAATTATGACAGAAGGACCTGAAAGACGTGGAAGACCAAGACGTAATGCTCTACCAGAAGATAATGTTCCTAATACTAAAATCCAAGCAATGGCTACCACCAACCTGGTTCAGCATCTATCACAACCATGGGTGCAGTCAAGCAAATAACATAACCTTTTATGATATCCTTATGCTACAACCTACAATATTTAAGGGAAGCCATGACCCAACTGTGGCACATGCCCGTCTTGAAGAGGTAAAGAAGGCTTTTGAGGTAGTATAGTGTTAGGATGAACATAAGGCAACATTTGTTGCTCAACTACTAAAGGGTGAGGCATAACATTGGTGGAAGGGAGCAAGGCTCATTTCTTGACTTTGGGAACGCCATTGTATTGGGAGAACTTTGAGTAAAATTTCTTAGATAAATATTATCCAAAAAGTGCTAGAAAGCATAAGGAATTAGAGTTTGTCCACTTACAATAGGGAAACAAGTTAGTGGTTGAGTATGTGGCCATGTTTGAAGATCTGGCAAGATTTTCATCAGATGCTTAGTATGCACCAGATAAAGGGTGGTAGATTAACCATTTCGAATGGGGTTTGAGACAAAAAATCAGAGGCAACATAGAACATTTGAAGATCACAAACTACTCCACCCTCGAGCATAAGAGCTACATTGTTGAGGAAAATCTAAAAAGAGTGCAAAAGGATATGCAAGCCAAGTGGCATCAATAAATAAATTCCAACAATTTCAATCAACTATTGAAGGTGAAAACTTCACCAGGAAAAGGGAAACAAGTTCAAACCTCGAGCTCTCCCCGTGCAAGAAGGTACTCAAGGTGTGGCAAGGAACATGAAGGGGAATGTTTGCTATTTCTTCAAGCAACTAGGACATGTTGCTTCTTCTTGTCTAGTACACTAGAGGAAATATGAAGCCAAGCCAAGTAAACCAAGTGAAGGGACAAACACGAGAAGGGAGGTTGAATTGTGTTTGCTAAAGTTGATAACTTTTTTTATAATTTGATGAAGGTTATTTAATTTTTATGAATTACTTAGATAAGAAGCTATCAGATTCAGAAGCAGCAAACAAAGCAAGCATAAATAATTTGACACATAGCTTATCCTGGTTCACCACTTGTTTGGCTACATCCAATCCCTTCACTCAGAAGTCTTTAATCCACTAATTCAAATACCTTGAATTACAAAGCACTTGACCCTCCAAGCCAATCTTTCCAAACAGTCTGACAACCCCATACTTTTGAGGAACTAACCACCTTGACCCTACAAGCCAAGTCTTCTCCTAACTACTTGACAACACCAGATTGAAGAAGGAACTAAACCACTATCGGGTTGGATGCAAACGATTGAACCTTGAGAAGTTGCTTCCAACAAAGCTGATAATAATAAAAACTTTCACAATCTAAGAAAAGAACACTCAGAAAATATTTTTAAACTAAACAAGTGTTTCTCTCTTTGAATTCTAAGATGAATTGAGAACTTTGAGCTTGAGTTACTCTTTTCTGTTTTTCGATGATTCTCTCCTTCAGCCATGAGTGTATATTTATAGTGAATATTTGGGCTTCAATTTAGTCCTTGTTTAATTCTGAATTGTGTCTTGTTTAGATTGAGTTTGTAAATTCTTCAAATTGATTCTATTTCTATTTTGTGTAGATCAAGTTTGTAAATTCTTCAAATAAACTCTTCTTCGATTTATAATAAAATCTTCTTCAAATCTTCATTAAATGTTGATCAAATATTCTTCAAATCTTTTTCATATCTTCATTAAATGTTGATCAAATATTCTTCAAATCGTTTTTAAATCTTCATTAAATGTTGATCAAATATTCTTCAAATCTTCATTAAATGTTGATCAAATATTCTTCAAATCTTCATTAAATGTTGATCAAATATTTTTCAAATCTTCATTAAATATTGACCATCTCTTCTTTTCAACTTGGTCAAAGATTTTATTCAATTATAAATATGAATCAAATCTTATTTTAGATTTTCATCAATTATAAATTTGAATCAAAAGTTATTCTATATTTTCTTAAATTATAAATTTGAATCAAATCTTATCTTAGATTTTCATCAATTATAATTTGGAATCAAATCTTATTTTATATTTTCTTCAATTACATGAAACTTCTTTCATACTCTTTGGAGTCAAATATATTGTTTTCATAAAATACTTTTGTTATCAAAGATTTTATTCAATTATAAATATGAATCAAATCTTATTTTAGATTTTCATCAATTATAAATTTGAATCAAAAGTTATTCTATATTTTCTTAAATTATAAATTTGAATCAAATCTTATCTTAGATTTTCATCAATTATAATTTGGAATCAAATCTTATTTTATATTTTCTTCAATTACATGAAACTTCTTTCATACTCTTTGGAGTCAAATATATTGTTTTCATAAAATACTTTTGTTAACATCAAAACTCTAAAATGTAAAACCAACTTGGTTTCGACAATCTCCCCCTTTTTGATGATGACAAAACTTGTATTTTTTATAACAACTTTTCTTTATATTTCTTTGACTCTCTCTAACTTAGGGCTTCCGCTAAGTTTCAATATCATTTTCGCTTCACTTTATCAAATATCTGTCTCCCCCTTTTGTCATCAGACAAAAAAACTTGAAAGTGAAACTTTGTCATATTGTTTTTTCTTTCGTTTTTCTTTTTGTTTGAATAAAATAAATATAACATAGTACAAGAAAAGAAAATATAATAACGAGTGTAAAACTAAACTAATTTGAAGTAATCACAACATCAGTCATGTATGAAGTTAAGGTTTATGTTTTTCTGGATGAAGTCAAATCTATCTATCTTCAGGTAGTGGTTTGGTGAAAGTTTCGCCCATTGGTGTTTAGTGTCTACAAACTAAATTTTTAATACCCCTTTTTGAACAAAGTCCCTAATGACGAGGTGTTTGATCTCTATGTGTTTAGCTCTAGAATGTAAGACGGGGTTTTTGTTAGATAAATTACAGAAGTGTTATCGTAATAGATGGAGATGTTGGATTTTAGGATTTTGTAGTCTTCAAGTTGGTGCTTCATCCAAAGTAGTTCAGAACCTGCTAAAATGTACTCAACCTTTGATGTTGACATTGCAATGATGTTTTATCTCTTACTTGACCAAGATATTAAGTTTTCACCTAAAAAGGTGCAGTTGCCACTAGTGCTATTTCTCTCAAGTTTATCTCTAGCATAATTAGAATTATAGTATCCAATAAGTTTCTTGTAGAACAAGGTAATGTTGGTAGTTCCTTTTAAGTATCTAAGGATTCTCTTAGCAATAGGTAAATGTGATTCCTTAGGGTTAGCTTGAAATCTTGCACCTGAAATATGATATCATGTCTAGAAGCGGTAAGGTGCAGTAGGGATCCTATCATTCCTCTATATGGTTTTTGGACAATCTGTTTTTTTCTTTCTTCGCCTAAATCATCTTTTTCAAGTGTACAGGTAAGGTGCATTGGTGTAGCCATAGGTTAGCAATCAATCATCTTAAACTTCCTAAGAAGCTCTTTTTTATATTTAGTTTGATATATGTATAACCTTTTTGACTTTGCTGAATTTGTATCTCTAAAAAGAAAGTAAGTTCTCCCATCATACTCAATTGAAATTCAAGCTAGCCAATGGAGCAAATGTCTCAGTGTAATCAATGCCCTCTTGCTGATTGTAGCCTTGTGCGATAAGTCTTGCGTTGTTTATGACCGCTTCACCTTTTTCATTTAACTGGTTTCTAAAAATCCACTTTGTTCCAATAATGTTCTTCTTGGTCTAAGTACTAGATCCCAAACATCTTTCCTCTTAAATTCTTGAGAACCTGCAAAATACTTATCTAGCTTTGATTTTTTAAGATCAAGCTTCTTGTTATCACAGTAAACATAATATTAGATAGTAATTAAATTTAAAGAAAGATATTACCTATATGTTAACAGTTTCAGTTTCATTTTGAAAACCCTCTTAGTTTTTCTTTTCTAGTTTTCAATTTCCGAGTTTGCATATTCTCTGATTAAAGAGTCTGGATGAAGGAATTTGAATTCCTACCCAGATTTGTAGTCTTGATGAATTTTATTGGAGTGTTCAAAGAAGTCTCTTGATTCTGACTTTTAATATGCCACTTCTGTTTCTATTGATGTATCGGATTCTCTTATGGTAATTCCGATTCTTCTGGTAGTTCCAGTTCTATTGATGTGTATGATTTATGTGCCAATTTTGAGTTTGTTGATACTCTAGATATTTCTGGTTCATCATATGGTTCTGGTTCTGGTTTTGATAGGGATTGTGTTGACTACTCCTAATTCCACCAGAGTCAGTAGGCTTTTGTTTGTTAGGTCTTGGAACATAGACCTTTTTGCCTTCATATATTGCTAGCATCCATTGACCAAGCACCATGACCGGTGTTTCAATTTTGTTGCTTAGAACATCTGCAACATAAACAATTTTATTCTTTGGTACCCAAATCTAGTTGGGTCCTGGTTTGTTAGATCTTAAAGATTTCTTGTCTTTCCATGTGGTTAGCATATGACAAGATATTTTAGTGTGACCTTTCTTATAACAAATGGTACATAAATTTGTTTGTGATGCAAACAAATGAATGTTTGTGCTTAATTTGTACTTGTAATGTTTTATGATTTACATAAATTTGTATTCCATTATAAAATTAATCAAAACATCTATAAATTATAAAGAGAATGGAGAAAAGAGAATGAGAAGAGGCACAATCAAAACATCTATAAATTATAAAGAGAATGGAGAAAAGAGAACGAGAAGAGGCACAGAGAATAATATATTATCTTCATCAAATTTCAATCTTACAAACTCATATGAGTCATATTTAGATGATACGATATTTGTGATTTACATATATATTTTGTTATTAGATGTACTAACATAATAGAGTGAGTGACCTTTAATTATGGGAGTTATAAGAGGTAGGAAGATGGACATCCACTATATATTGTAATTGTTACAACACTCCCCCTTTGATGTTCATTAAAAATGTGTCTCTTTAAAACTTTACTTAGAAAAAACTCCTATGGGAAAAAATCTCAATGAAGGAAAAAGAGAGTAACATCATTTCTTGGGAATTACCTTATTAAAAACTTTACTAGAAAAACACAATGGAACAAAATTATGGTTAAGTGAAAAAGAGTGCATATTATAATTATCTCCTTCATGTAGGCAATCATCTATAAGATGATGAATATCAATCTTCTAAAATAGTTGCTTAAAATTTCATTTGACGATGACTGTCTAAGAGTATATTTCTTTCAACTAGACTATTATTGTAAGAATATAAGTTTCTTGCATGTGTTGAACCATACACTTCAACCAAAATATGTTTCAACTTCTATTTGGAGTGCTAAAATTTCTTGTGAAGATTTGAAAAATAACTTGCATCTCTCATATAACAAATTAAATATTTGATGATAAATTGACAATAAATAATATACCATAATATGTATAATTAATAAGATAAATTTGCCCATTCAATTGAACTAAGATATGATACTTCGTGACCAATTAGTTCTCATCGAACTACATAACAAATGTTAATTGTCCATGTAGAACAATATTAACATTTTTGCTATATAAGCTTATTGATTTATAAAAATATTATTCTTCAAATACTCAATTTGTAATCTCAAAACAAATCTTTTCCTTTCCTACTTATTTCATCTTACACATTTCTTTAATCAAAATATTTCATAAGCTATTCAGGATTTTTTATTTTATATCACCAACATAAACATCAATTATAACAAATTTATTTTAAAATATTTTCTTAAAAATTAACAAATAATATCATTCTCACATCTCGTATTCGAAAATATTCACTAAGAATATTGTACAATATACATAGATTGTTTGAGTAGATAAAGAGACTTATTCATTTTGATTAAGTCGTCTTTTCAAAAGTATGAATTTTATATCTCACAAAGACAAATTCCTTTCATGGAGTTTCATATAAGCATCATTTTCAAGTGAGTCATACAAATATGTTGTAACACATCTTTTATGTAAATTAGTCTTTCATGTGCTTCTAAACTTAATTAGATATGAACAAATTCATCAATTCAATTCACGTGAATATGTCTATTCAAAATCAATGGTAAACTTTTATCATAGTATTCTTTGAGTAGCATGTCAAACTTTATTTATAAAGTAATCTTGTACTTAAGAGATCATGTTGACCATATAAAAGAGTTATTATTACAAATGATATTAAATCCCTAGAATTAAAAGAAAAATAGAATATGGGATTATATACAAAAGTTAATTTAATAACTCCCTTAAAACTCAAATGATAGAAATACAGTTTCACACATTTGAGGAAAATGTTATGTTACACTTAGTGGAAGAATATAAGACTTAAATTTTTTACTATCATTGAAGATATAAGTGAAAAATAGTCATAAACTTCCATTATTATGAAAGAATAGCAACAAAATCAAGATGTAAAAATAAGAAGAAAAAAATGTTTGGTAAACATCACAAATATGCCATTTATAATTATTTAAAATAATGGCTCAATAAATTTTTATCAAAAGAGGTACTACAAATTTTGGAGATTTTGATAATTATATTGCTTTTACAATCTGTCTTGATAATAATAAAATAATATGGAAGTGTATAAGAATTTATTTGAAAAAAAAAAACTATAATTTCCTTAAAATAACTTTGAATAAATTATATCAAATACGATATTTTTAAATAAATAGTATTTTTTATTTTCTTAATTTATGATAGTTTGACAAGTAAGATTTAAATTTTTTGAAATGTTTTCAAGTGAATTTTCAACTATATTCTCTACCACAAAATAAACATGTCAATTAATGTTAAACCTATAGAATATGTTCACTATTTACATAATACAAAGAGAATCACAATCCATTTTAAATAAATAATTAAAATTTTAGAATAATATTGGATTGTATAAAAATAAACAATAAATTTTCTCTTTGATTTTGCTTTTGACATTGTAATTATGTTTTCATTTTTTTCTTTCTCTGCCACGTGTCAACCACCTATTAGATGTTGATGAGGCATCATAGTGATACATGTTAGGGAATCAAAAGATATACTTTTAATAAAATTATTTTACAATTAATCTCAAATGAATAATAATATATATAAAATAGATTGATGTTAGGGCTTACACCAACAATCTCCTACCAGAACTATAGAGCCAATCAAGCATAACATAGTACTCATCGATCTAGTGTGATTATCATGCTATTACTTAACAAGAGACTCTTTTAGCATATGGTTTAGTGTAGTTATTATGCACATATTCCCTTCTCTCTTTTTGATTATCTATCACATCAGGTATAATCAACTAAGTATTATATCATTGGTGAGATCAAGATTCTTTACCTTACACAATTACTTCATCATCATCACATGCGGATTAATGAAAGTTGTTAAGGTAAAAATTATCAAGTTCAAAAGAAGTTTTGCATCCAAATACTCTTCTAATCACATTAGAAGTAGATATAATCAGTTTTATAAGAAAATTGGAAATTATCCTTGACTTGGAATTCTTCTATCTCAAAGTCCCAAAATACATTCACAAAATAATTCAAACCATGATCTTAAGTTAGTTTTATCGGTTTGGAAGTAGTGACAATGTAATACCTTATCATGAAATTTTCCTCACCACCTAACAAAATTATGATTTTGGTCAATCAGATAATAAAGGGCATTCTTGATTATAATTTAGTGACTTTTACTTAAATTAAACCAGTACCTTTTGTTAAGAACATGACATATTAGATAATATGGTCTAATGAGTATAGTGATGTACATGATAATTCTAATTTTTACAACAAATAAAATGATTCTCGTGTATTCTTTCTCAAGTGATGAGATAGAACATTGTCTCCTAAACATATCATTATGATGTTATCATATGTATATTGTCTAAGATCAAACATCTTTATAGATCTATCTCTATAGATAACGAATCCTAACACTTAGAAAATGTTGCTCGAGTTCTTTATCAAAAAATATTTTCCAACTATACTTTTACGTATTGTAAGAATATTGTTATTTAATGAGTCATACATATTTCACAAATAAGAACAAAATCAATAACACTTCCACTAATCTTTGAATGTACACAAACTCACAAAAGAATCTATTAAAGATTTAAACATCTTGACTAAGAGAAATTGAAACATCATAAAATCAAAGACTAGAAATAATTAGAATTTTAAAACTTAAAATAGTCTAATATATAGAATATTATTACTATTGTTACAAGTGACACTTTATTTTATTGATATTTACACGTGTATTATATAATTTATGATTGAAAAGATATATTAAAAATTAAAAGTATTACTATATTAAGCCATTGTAAGATGAAGTTCCTATAAAAAAAAAAAGACTAATTATATAAATATATTGTATGCACGTCTACTGTGTATAAGTGATATTCTGTTTTTTTTTCTTTTTTAATAGCAGATCCGATTAAGTTGTATCATTACATCTCTATGAAAAACTAATTATCACTCGAGGCTACACATTTCAATCGAAAATAAGCAAATTACTCATTTTATGTCGAACAACCAAGAGCTTAGAGCAATGAAAGATTACATAGTCAAATTATCTTATAAGAATTTAAATATATAATAGATACAAAGAAAAAAATACTTACTTAAAAATTCAAAAGATAGAACTATATTAAAATATAGAGTAGTTAGAATATTTTGTGGTTGCGATAGCGATTAATAGCGAGTAAAAGAGAAGAAAGTTTCGTTAAAGAACGTTTTAAGAGGTGAGTAATCATACCTTTTAACCTTTTTATGGTACATTTATTTTGAGAATTTATAATGAGAAAAGAGTTAGATATTTTGAACGATACTTTTTTATAAAATATATTTTGTCAAAAACTTAATTCTTTTAACATTGGGATTTAATGAAATACAATCTTAGATTATGAATTGATTTATTTACTATTTTGTTTGTTGAATTGTCATTTTTTTATGATTGTTTGAATATGTATTCTTTAAAAGAATGTTTTATTATGTGTTCTTGAATAATTGTTACTATATATTTAGAAAAAATAGTATATTCACCAATATGATTTTATGAAGATGATAGTTAGGAATGAATTATTTTTATTGTATGTGTCTGAGATAAACTTATTCTTCATATGGATGGGTCTCGTATCCCACAATTATTTACCCGGATGAGCTATGTGCTCCATATAGATGGATCGTATACCTCACATGAGATGCGTTTTAAACTCCACACGGATGAGTCTTATACCTCACACTAAATAAGCTGGTGCTTCACATAATGAGATGATACTGATTTCGTGGAAGTAGTACATCTTCATATAACAATGAGAAGCCATTGAATTGATTTATTTATTTTTTTACAGAATAAATATGTGTATTGGATTTATTTGATTATTTTAGAAAAATTATATATATTATTTATATTTTTGAAAAATATTTTTGGAAGAACGCAGTTGTCATGATCAATTTTTTAGATTACCGCACTCGCTGAGAGTAATATTTGTTTTAAAATTGTGTGTATTATTCATTGAGATTTAATATCTCATTAAAGTGTTGTTTTTCAGAGACTGTGACCGTTGAGGACGTTGAGAGTTGAGAATTTATGTTTCCTTTGAGAAGAGTAATTTCCTTAGATTAAGTTAGTAGATCAAGAATAAGTACACATAATGTCTACATCGTATTTTATTTCGGGATTAATTATTAAATGCTCATATTTGAATATTTTGATTATTAAACAATTTTAAGTTGTCAAGTTTTATTTTAAGAATTTTACAATTGTATTTCTTTCGAATCATTCATTATTTATTATTAATACCTTAATCTTTTATATAAATATGAAAGTTTTTCGTTATTACCTAAATTGTTAAACCCACGAAACTAAGATCAATCAACTTCATAGATATATTTCTATAAATAACAAACTCTAACTCTTAGAAAATGTTGCTCAAGTTCTTTATCAAAAATCATTTTCCAACTATACTTTTACTCTTCACAGGGATATTGTTATTTGATGAGCCATACATATTTCACAAATAAGAACAATGTCAACAACGCTTCCACCAACCTCTTAATGCACACAAGCTCACAAGTGAATCTACTAAGGATTTAAGCATCTTGAATAAGAAAAAGTCTCACCACAGTGTATACCATATATTAAGATGAAACATTTCTTAGCACACATAGCTTAAAAGTATTGAGTTTGCCATCATTCTAAACTTCACTTGAAGATCCATTTGAAGCCTATATCTTGTTTAACCTGGTAAAGTGGAATTATCTACAACACTTGTGGAATAAATTAATTTTCCATTACATATAGGTCTTGTGGTTCTTAAAACTCTCCAAGTTCAATAATTCTCCCACTAGTTCTTGAAACTCCAAGTTTCAACTACCAACACTTAATAATTTGAGACTTTGTTGAAATAGTTTCTTTAGTTTTCTAAGGATATATGATAAATTACATTTAGTTAGTTTGATTTCAAGTTCATTTGAACATAAATAAACTTGACAAGTCAAATCTTTATGAACATTGTTTTTGCCTTTTAACTTAATCTTTTATAGTCTCAATGGTACACGGTTCTAGTTTAGAAAGAGTTGTACAAAAACCATATTTAAGAAAGAGTTGTTATATTTAATTAAATTAAATGTCAACTCTCATTTATTTAATCAAATCATACTGAACTAAATAAATTACAAATACATTAATGTATTAAATCTTATTTAATTTAATCATTCGTTTCGTGGTTAGTGTTCTACCCATGCAACCCTTATAAGTTAATTATCACTGAAATGATAATCATATTAAATATAATATATAGTTTATATAATATACAATATTATAGACAATGCATCATTATTACCACAAGCATGAGAAAATACAATTATATAGTTTTATATAATATAAAAGATTATAAACAATGCATTATTGTACAATAATTGTTCATTCGTCTTAATGTCTAATTGAACGCAAGTAACAATTTGTGTCACACATGTAAAGTCCAATTATTTATTTATCGATAAAAAGTAGACGCGTAAATATCAATTGATCCAATATCACATATTGGTCATTTCTAGCATGACCATATATTTTCACGGTCTCACTCTATTGATAGACCCAAGGTATAACTCCTGTTATGTAGGAGATAAATTTTTTATTTATATCACTCACGCCCCTCCACATGGTTTATTGCAGGCCCAATAACTCACTTTATGATCACTACGCGAAAAAACGGCTTTTACAACGCTTTTTTTAAGCCATTTACAACGCTTTTTCAAAAAAATAAGCGCTGTGAAAACGAGCGCTGTAAATGATACAACATCGCTTTTATAAAAGCGCTATAAAACATGTAAATACAACGCGCGCTTGTTATGCACATTTTACAGCGCTTCTTCACAAAACGCGCTGTAATATGCACCCCGTCATATGAGTTATGGGTGTGCATATTACAACGCTTTCTCACAAAAGCGCTGTAATATGCCCACCCATAATTTCATATATGGGTGTACATATTACAGCGCTTTCTCGAAAAAGCGCTGTAATAACGGGGCGTGTCTTGACATCCAAATAAAAAGGAACATGGGCAGCAGCAACGATTCGCCCATTGTACAAATGAATCAAGACATCTTTGGAGATGAGTATATTGAGTACCTCGAAAAGGAGCAAATGTACGATCTTCTCGAACATAAGGAGCTGAGTGTTACTGTAATCAGCTTGTACATAAGGTAAAAAATACTTTTAATTGCATTTATTTGTAATTAATTAAATGTATTGGTAATTAATCTAGTTTAAAATTTTCATTGAAGGTTTTTGTACGAGAAGGTCGTGTGCACGAGGAAACTGTCAAATAAATACTCATTCTTGTCTCCGCATAAGATGTCGATGTTCAAACTCGATCCAGACAATGTAAAACACTACATTGTAGATATGTTTTTAAGAAATAAAGAAAGTGATAAATTGTTCTTGGCACCATATAATTCAGGGTACGTAATTTTATCTTTTTTAATTGATGAGAATTTAATTTATTAGTTGTCTATAAACAAAATTGCTTAACCAATTTTTTGTTGTTGTAGGGCACATTGGGTGCTATTTGCAATCAATGCGGTCTCTGAAGTGATATACTATTTGGATCCCGTGCACGGCGATTACACCAATCACCCCGGAATAAAGAATATGCTCGACACGTAAGTAATATTCATTTATTTCTTACATATATATATTTATATATATATATATATAAATATATATATGTAAGAAATAAATGAATATTACTTACGTGTCGAGCATATTCTTTATTCCGGGGTGATTGGTGTAATCGCCGTGCACGGGATCCAAATAGTATATCACTTCAGAGACCGCATTGATTGCAAATAGCACCCAATGTGCCCTACAACAACAAAAAATTGGTTAAGCAATTTTGTTTATAGACAACTAATAAATTAAATTCTCATCAATTAAAAAAGATAAAATTACGTACCCTGAATTATATGGTGCCAAGAACAATTTATCACTTTCTTTATTTCTTAAAAACATATCTACAATGTAGTGTTTTACATTGTCTGGATCGAGTTTGAACATCGACATCTTATGCGGAGACAAGAATGAGTATTTATTTGACAGTTTCCTCGTGCACACGACCTTCTCGTACAAAAACCTTCAATGAAAATTTTAAACTAGATTAATTACCAATACATTTAATTAATTACAAATAAATGCAATTAAAAGTATTTTTTACCTTATGTACAAGCTGATTACAGTAACACTCAGCTCCTTATGTTCGAGAAGATCGTACATTTGCTCCTTTTCGAGGTATTCAATATACTCATCTCCAAAGATGTCTTGATTCATTTGTACAATGGGCGAATCGTTGCTGCTGCCCATGTTCCTTTTTATTTGGATGTCAAGACACGCCCCGTATTTACCAAGGCGTGGCTGACTTTTATTAGGAGCAGCAGCAGCAGCGACCGATTTTCCCCGATCCAGATTTTTTGTTGCTGCAAGTTTTGCAGCTTTATTACCCTCCAGCCTTTGTAGTTTGGCAGCCCTATTAACCTCCAATTTTTGAGGTCTGCTGCCTTTTTTTGGCTGTAGGGGTGGTTTATTTATTTGGACCTACAAAAATGAGGTAAAATGTTAGTTTATTGAATCTGAAAAAATAAAAAACCTTAGGCAATAAATGTGACAAACCTTTTCGGGAGATGTAACTGATTTGTCCTTGGGAATCTTTTTTTCGAGGGCAACAAGGTGTGTGGGCCATGCCACGTAACTGCCAATAGCGTCGCTTAAGAACTTCATATCTCCATCGTTGTCCGGTATGGGCAACGGTGCAGTTGGTTCGAAAGCAACCGTAGGCGATACTTTGACATGGCCCGCGGGGATCGGAATATTGTGCAATACTTCTCCCGAAGTATTGTGCAATATTCCTTTTCCCACCTTCCGTTGAGTCGGCGAGGACAAGTATAGGACACATGTAGTGACACCCTACATCAATAGTTAAAACATAAGTACAGTTAATATATAAGTTTGTTTAATACATAAGTAATTACATAAGCAAGTAAGTAGTAAGTAATTAATTACCTCGGGAATACTCTTCAAACCGACGTTGCAACTCCCGGTTTCACTCTCCATTTGTATTTCAGGTTGGAGCTGAACCGGAAGTTGCTTGTCTTTATTCGTATTCACCAAGAGTGCCACTTGCTCCGATAAGATTCTGAGCTTCTCTAATACTTCCTCGTTGGAAGGTTTTTGGCGCTTCTCTTGAGGAAAAAAGCTTTTGGGAGTTACGCCAAATCCTTTCCCCCTCACTCGACCGGAATACTCAGGGACATTAAACACTTTCCCAAGAATGTCCCTGCACGTATCCTTGTTGCCCTCTTGAGTTTCAGAACTTTGTTCAATAGTTTCCTAAAATACATGTAACATTAAAAAGATAAGTTCAATAGCATTTTTAAAATACAATATTAAAAAATATTAAAGTGATAATATACTTACACAAAGTTCTACAACTTTCTTGACATTTTCATTATCAACCACTCCTTCTTTGTTAACACGCGCTTCCTTCCATAAGATATGACGACCCAAGGGTTGATCGGCTTGGGTGTCTTTTCTCTATTCGTTAAAATCATAAACAAAATAATACAAATTAGTTACACACTATAGTTTATAATACAAATTACAAGTGATGTTTAATTACTTACAATTTTTTGTTCAAGGCGTGCATATCCCATACGTGATTTCTTGTATGGGTGTTTTGGGTTGCTTGCCCGTTCGCGATTTGCCTTACTAATATTCTATATAAAAAAAAAATAGCAATTGTGTAAAAATTTAAAATACGCTACGAATATGAATAATAAAACACAAATGCTAATAAATTAATCACTTACGACAAACGCCGGGTCAGAACGTTTGGAAACAAATGCACTCCATTCATCCTTTGATATATAATGTTGATATATCTTTGGAGGTTCAGCATTTGTGTTTCCTTCTCTATCTTTTAGATAGAAATTTGAGAGATGGGATCTAAATCCACGATGGATTTTCCCAGCAACTCTCAAAACATATGACTTTCGTTCCTCATCAAGAACAAAAGTGGTCTGCAATGAAAACAATTATAAGTAATGTATTTTACAGAAAAAAAATTATAAATGACAAAAGAGTAGATCAAAATATTTACTTGAATGTCATTCCAGATGATATCTTTGGCATCCTTCAACGCCTTATCTCTCCAGTTGTCTATTGTTATTGGGACATTTTGACGAACAACAGCCCCAATGTAGCTTACAAACATGGAGCTGTTGGGGTCAACTGGCTGACCACTCTCGTTCCAGCCAACCTAATAAACTCATATAGTAAGTACATGCCCTAAACCCTAAAAAAAGATAAAAAAACACACAGCAAACAGAGTATATATAGTATACCTCAAATTTAATGCCACTGCTCCGTGCTTTAATCACCCTTTGCATGATAGTTGCACCACGTTTGACTTCTTTTTCGTAAGTCTTAGAGGTGCCAACTTCTTCATTTTGAACTTCTAAATCTTTGTTTGTATCCATTTAACTACAACAAGTTCAACATGCACTTTAGTATAACATCAACAAGCTCAACATGGATCATGCATTATTATAAACAAACTCAACATGTATCAGTATATCTTAAAAAAGCTCAACATGCATTCTAATGATTACAAAAATTTAATAACATCAATACCTGAATAATGATGGTTCGAAGAAAGACGAAATGCAAAGAAAAGAGGGTTTGCAGAAAGTTCACAGAAATATGGTTCACAGAAATACGGTTTGAAGAAATACGTAATGAGGGTTACGTATTTCAATGAAAATATATTGTGTGAAATGGGAGAGATGATCTTGGATGGAAATAAGGTTCGAAATGAAGGAGATGATCGTGGAAATAAGGTTCGTAAAGGACGGGATGATAGGGTTTGCAAAAGAAGAGAAGAAATGAAGGTTGAGATGAAGGTTACGTAATGAAGAGGAAACTGAAGAGGTAACTGTTATATATACGTAACACTTTTACAGCGCTTTTTATAAGCCTTTTACAGCGCTTATTTTGTAAAGCGCTCTAAAAGGCTTCTTTAGTTAAATTTTTAAAAGGCTCTTTTACAGCGCTTTTTTCAAATAAGCGCTGTAAAAGACCTCCGTGTGTTATTATGTTATTTGAATGCCTTTTACAGCGCTTTTTTCAAATAAGCGCTGTAAAAGACCTCCGTGTGTTATTATGTTATTTGAATGCCTTTTACAGCGCTTTTTTCAAATAAGCGCTGTAAAAGACCTCCGTGTGTTATTATGTTATATGAATGCCTTTTACAGCGCTTTCACACATAAGCGCTCTAAAAGGCTTCTTTAGTTAAATTTTTAAAAGGCTCTTTTACAGCGCTTTTTTCAAATAAGCGCTGTAAAAGACCTCCGTGTGTTATTATGTTATATGAATGCCTTTTACAGCGCTTTCACACATAAGCGCTCTAAAAGGCTTCTTTAGTTAAATTTTTAAAAGGCTCTTTTACAGCGCTTTTTTCAAATAAGCGCTGTAAAAGACCTCCGTGTGTTATTATGTTATTTGAATGCCTTTTACAGCGCTTTTACACATAAGCGCTCTAAAATGTCTCTTTATGTTAATTTTAAGAGGCTCTTTTACAGCGCTTTTCCCAAATAAGCGCTGTAAAAGACCTCCGTGTGTTATTATGTTATATGAATGTTTTTTAAAGCCTTTTACAGCGCTTTTCCACATAAGCGCTCTAAAATGTCTCTTTATGTTAATTTTAAAAGGCTCTTTTACAGCGCTTTTTCCAAATAAGCGCTGTAAAAGGCCTTATTGTTTTTGTGTTTTGTTATGTTATGTTATTTTTTAAACAAGCTCAACATGCATGCAAAACCCACATAGTAGTAACTGGTCACCACAAAAATCCCTTCCTCTTCACCAAACTCTTCTCCTTTTATGCATCTTCTTCACAAACATCAAAGCTTACTCTTTCACAATTCAATCTCCACCTCAACACCCTTTTTATCTCTTTACATTCTCTTTCCTTCTTAAATCGAAACTTAATTGGTATTCAGGATCATTGCCATGTTGCGAAAAATGGGTTTGTGTCTGGTGTTTTTGGGGATTCCCATGATGCGTACAAGGTGTTTGAAGAAATGGGTTTGTGTCTGATGTTTTTTGGATTCCCATGATGCGTACAAGGTGTTTGAAGAAATGGGTTTGTGTCTGATGTTTTTTGGATTCCCATGATGCGTACAAGGTGTTTGAAGAAATTAGGTGTCTGATGAATATTATTTTTAAAGCTTTTTTACAGCGCTTTGTCAAATAAGCGCTGTAAAATGTCTTTTTTACTCACTTTCAAAAGAGTCGTTTACAGCGCTTTGTGTGAAAAGCGCTGTAAAAGGTATAAAACACTCATTATTTTATTTTTAAAAGGATCTTTTACAGCGCTTTTTAAGATAAGCGCTGTAAAATGTCTCTTTATTTTATTTTTGTGTTTGGTTTATTTGGGTTGGGATGACATTAAAAACATTTTTATCATTGTTTATTGGATTAAAAATATTGTTATCATTGTCTTTATCACAATACTTTAGGAGATGATGAATTATTAGAAATGAGTATTCTGAAGAATCTATATATATATATGCACTGAGCAAAAGAGAATCTCTCTATTCAGTTCAGTTCAGTTCATGTAAATTACTAATTTATATTCAGTTCAGTTCATGTAAATCAAGCTAAATATAAAACACTCATTGTTACATGAACTTGGTATAAAACACTCAAATCAAGCTAAATATAAGCAGAAAATAAATTAATCAGAAAATAAATTAATCAGAACTTAGTATAAAACACTCAATTCAGATTACATGCATATTTACAATAACACAGTTCAGATTACATGCATAGCTTATATAAAACAATTAAACATATATATACATTAAGATGCCCTTCTTCTTTTCCTGGTGACATTCACATTTGTTTGTCCATTTACAATACGAAACGATGGATTAATCCAAATTCCCTCATCATGATCATCTCTAAGATATAAACCATCATCAGTTGAATCAATTTCATGTGGTTGTTGTGATGTTGCAAATAAAAGATCATTACCAACATCTTCATCATTATTGTTATCATCACTTATTTTATTGGTCGATAGGACAACAGACCATTTATCATTAGAAGGATCAGTGACATAAAACACTTGTTGAGCTTGCGACGCTAAAATAAAAGGCTCGTCTTTGTATCCCACCCTATTAAAATCGACAAGCAAGAATCCTGACTCATCAATCCGAACGCCATTATTATTATCGACCCACTTGCAACCAAATATGGGAACACGAAACATTGTGTAGTCTAACTCCCATATGCGCTCGATAACCCCAAAATATGATAGATTTGCATATATTGGGTTTTTGTCTTTTGCACTTGAGACATGCATCGCTTCAGCTACGAGAGTGACTCCACTATTTTGCATAGTGGTCTGATCATCTTGTTCTTTGGTATAAAATGTGTAGCCGTTAATAACATAACCAGTGTAAGAAAAGACATGTAAGCTCGGACCATTTGCTAGCCACCTCAATCTATTTGAAATTGATCCGGGGTCTATATCAAATTTTGACATTATGTGATTTTTTAACCATGTTACAAAACTTCGATTGTGCTCTCGAGTTATCCAATTTTGATTCCTATTCATGTTCAAACGAGATAACTGATCAATGTGTATTGTAACATACGGTTGAACCTCATCATCATTGTGCAGAACATACAATTGTGCCTGCTCCCATTCTGTCCTTGATATAGTCAGTAGTCTCCTTCCAGTTATCCCTTCTCCTGATAGTCTTCCCGAATGACGAGACATGGGAAGCCCTATGGATTCAACATTGGACAGATATTCAGTACAAAATTCAGCAGCCTCTTCAACAATGTATCGTTCAGCAATACAACCTTCTGGTCGACTTCTACTTTTTACGTACCCTTTTAATATTTTCATATATCGTTCTATCGGATACATCCATCTCATATAAGCTGGCCCACAAAGTTGTGTCTCCTTAACCAGATGAACAGTAAGGTGAACCATTATATCAAAAAACGATGGTGGGAAATACATTTCAAGCTCACACAAAGTAACAACAATTTCCCTCTGCAATGTCGGTAATTTCTGAGGGTCGATCACTTTACTACAAATTTCCCTGAAGAAGAAACATAATCTAGTTAAGGCTAGTCGAACTTTTTCAGGTAAAATGGAACGTATACCTATTGGTAGCAAATGCTCCATTATAATATGACAATCATGGGTCTTCAAACCTTTTAACTTGAGGTCTTTCATACAAACCAAATTTTTAATGTTCGAAGAGTATCCTTCTGGAACTTTAACTTCGTGTAGAAATTTACATAAAACAATTTTTTCCTTTCTAGATAGAGTATGAGCGGCTGGAGGTAGATATGTGCGATTTCCTTTCTTTACTGGAGCCAGTTCATTTCTTATTCCCATATCGACCAAGTCCAATCTTGCATTGACGCCATCTTTAGACTTTCCTGGAACATTGAGTAACGTACCAATAACACTTTCAAATACATTTTTTTCAATATGCATCACATCGAGGAAATGTCTTACATACAATGACTTCCAATATGGCAATTCAAAGAAAATTGACTTTTTCTTCCACCCAGTTTTCACCAGCTCTCCCGCAAAAGGTTTGCCAAATTTATTGGTCAAACCTTGTACTTTTTCAAGTATTTGATATCCAGTCGGTGCTAAAGGAGCTTTACCTTCCTCTGATTTTCCATTGAATGCATTTCTCCACCCACGATACTGATGACTATAAGGTAAAAATCTACGATGTCCAAGAAACACATTCTTCTTACAATGTTTCAACCGCATCCAATTTGTACTCTCTTCACATATAGGACATGCACACTGACCTTTAATGCTATATCCTGATAAATTACCATATGCTGGAAAATCATTAATTATGCCGAACAACATAACCCTTAAATTGAAACATTCTTTCTTATACCCATCATAAACTTCCACACCTGTCTCCCACATACTTTTTAAATTTTCGATTAGAGGAGTCAAGTATACGTCGATATCATTCCCCGGTTGTTTGGGTCCAGAAATTAACAGAGACAACATCATAAACTTACGCTTCATACATAACCATGGAGGTAGGTTATATATTACCAAAATCACAGGCCACGTGCTATGTGAGATGCTTTGAAGACCATGTGGATTCATTCCATCAGTAGAAAGTGCAAGTCTTAGATTTCTTGACTCTATCCCGAATTCAGGATACTCGTGATCAATTTTTGCCCATTGTGGGGAATCTGCAGGGTGTCGAAACATTCCATCTCTAATTCTTTCATCTGCATGCCATGTCAAGTGTTTTGAATCTTCTTCACTGCGATACATGCGCCTAAATCTTGGTATTATAGGAAAATACCACACGACTTTTGCTGGAGTAGATTCTTTCTTCTTATATCGAGAGACATTGCATTTCGGACACGCCTTAAGTAGTTCATATTCGTTTCGAAATAAAATGCAATCGTTAGGACACGCATGAATCCTTTCGTAACTCATTCCAATAGAACACAAAATCCGTTTAGCCTCGTAGGTTCGACTGGGAAGTTCATTATCATCTGGCAACATATCTTTTATGAGTGTTAATAATTCCGTAAAGCTTTTATCAGACCATCCATTACTCGCTTTTAAGTTGTACAACTTTAATATCGCTGACAGTCTTGTGAATTTAGTACAACCATTATATAATTCTTTCTCTGCATCACTCAACAAACTTTCAAACATTTTAGGACAATCTCGAAGATCTTCTTCAACTGCTTTTGCAATCTCATCAACTCGGTCCGGCTCATATGTATCTGTATCGAAATCAGTTGAAGCATATGTAGAACTATTCTCAAAATTAATGTTTCCTTTTTTTTTCTCACCATGTCTTATCCAACATGTGTAGCTTTGATCAATTCCATTACATACTAGATGTCCTTCTAATTCATCTTCTCTAACACGTTTTCCAAAACAACATTTTAAACAAGGACAAACTACTCTATTTGGATCTTTTGCATTCTTCACTGCAAACTCAACAAACTCCTTCACTCCAATTTCATACTCTTTTGACAATCGATTGGCTGAAATCCATTTCCTATCCATATTATACCACCTATATAAATGCAGTAACAAAAATAATAAGCTTTCAAAACATATCAACAAGTTTCAAAAAGAAACCAATATCAACTAAAAATTTCAAAACAGAATAGCTCATGTGGTATGAGTTTTTGACAATTTTTGACAATTTCAAAACAGAACAGATCATGTGTAAAAAATACCTTAGACAACGTAGATGGCCGCACAGTACGTAGAGGATATTAGGGTTCGCAACGTATATAATTATTTGAAAGATGTAGAGGATATGAGGGTTTCCAACGTATATAATTATTTGAAAGATGTATTTTACAGCGCTTGTGAAAAAAGCGCTATAATAGGTAGTTAAATTCAATGAAAGCGCATGTGTTTTACAGCGCTTGTGAAAAAAGCGCTGTAATAAGTAGTTAAATTCAATGAAAGCGCATGTGTTTTACAGCGCTTGTGAAAAAAGCGCTGTAATAAGTAGTTAAATTCAATGAAAGCGCATGTGTTTTACAGCGCTTGTGAAAAAAGCGCTGTAACTGATTCGCGAAAGCGCTTCTGTTTACAACGCTTTTTTGACAAGCGCTGTAAAATCCTTATAACGTGATGCGCAAACGTTATATGACCTACTACAGCGCTTGTTTTACAGCGCTTTACATAAAAAGCGCTGTAATAGGTTCCGTTATTTTTAAAATATAATTACAACAGCGCTTGTGTTTAGAAAGCGCTGTAAAATGGGCGCTGTTAAATGTCATTTCTGGCGTAGTGGATCGTCTTGTTACATAAAATGTTTGATAGTTTTAAAGCCTACAATTCCTCATGTAGGGATCATAGTGACTTTCAAGTTGAAGGACTTCTTGCTATGGTCAAATGGGAATCACAAATGACACTTACACAACAATTATGTAATATTCTCATGGTAGGTCAATCGAATATAAGTATTACTCATAATATTTATACATATTCGATGATTTGACACCTCATATTCATGACATTTATATGTGATCATCAGTCTACTCACATAATATATAGTCTCGATGCATTATTATCGTTCTAATTAATGATAGAATATTATACATATAATCAAAATTAGATATTTGATTTAAATTTATGACACAAAAAATAAACTATATAAAATAAATTGGTGTTACGGCTTATATTAACACTAAGTGATGTCAAAACTCCACGTGACATCATAAATTAAAACAATAAAAAAATTTGAATTACAAGGATTGAATCATGATGCTTTTTTCAAGGGGCTAAATGAAAAAATGTTAATATATTATAAGGATAAAAAAAATAAATTATCTATTTTTTTTTTACAAATCATTTAAGCTGATTAAACACGACTGTAAATTAATGTAGGAATAAAAAATTTAAATACTACCTCATCTCCATTTATAAGTTATATTAGCCTTTTAATTAATGAGCAATGCTATATGGCACGACACGCGCCATCATAGCGAATTGCACGAACTCACACGATAGTGTTACCATATCTGCCATTTATTGGTTTTGTTAAATTAAAAAGTAAAATTATTTTACTCTAAAAAAAAGTAATTTACTCCCTATCTATCGCTCATGGTGGTCGTTTTTTAGATTGTGGTCTGATACAACTTGCCTAACTTGCCCACATTTTGTAACCAATTATGTTGTCCATGTGTGTTTTTGTCTCTTCTTTCATCGTGGTCCTAGAAAAATATTAGGTTTTGTGTTAATTTCTCAATTGGTATGGGTGATGATATATGTGGATCATCAAGTCTTGCATATCATGCATGCTAATCATTTTTATATTTTTGATTAATTGAATGAATGTGTGCTTGCCTATCTATCATTCCCTATATTCGAATACTTGAGGTAAATGTTTTATTTAAAATATTATGCTAAATCTGTTAGGACATGTTTTATATAATTTTGAGGATGAATTTGTTGGTTTCCTGTATTCTGGATTGATACTTCTAGTTTGATCCATATTGACGTGGACTAGCCCTTATTTAATATTTTAGGTACTCTAGAGTTGAAAAAAATTCAAGAAAATTTGTGTTGTTGTGTTGCTTGTTTCATATTATGGAGGAATAATATCATGAGATTGTAATTCTCATATTACTTTTTTAAGTATCACAATCTTTTAATTATTTTATTTTTCGACTTAGTACTATAATTTTTATTTTTAATAGATGTGGATTTTCCTACAAAATAAAAATTATTTGTCATAAATTTCATTATTTTATTTTTGTGAATCCTTAATTGAAATTATTTAACTTGACGCACTACGAAATATTTTTTAAAGTTACTAGAGATAAAAAATTATAATTTAACAATTAATTGTTCCATCGTTATAAAATAAATTATTATTTGTCTAACATAATTATTTTACCATGTCGTAATATTTTCAGAAAAAGAAAATATTTTCACATTTTAAATCAATTGAGCACATTTAGCTTAACACCTTGGATTAAAATTTGGGACGTTAAATTTGGCTAACGCCCTGAATTTATTTCTGAGAGAGGTCTATTACCCAATTATTGTGATTACATTACAAAATATTTTCTGATTCACTAAATTATTTAAAAAGTGTGTCTAGTTTTTTTGGTGCATATAAAATGTGTCCTTGATTTTATGGATTGATTTATAATATCTTTTAAATTTAAGGAAATTAATATTATGCATTAATTAATTTGTTATGCGATTTTCAAATTTTGATTTGATTTCATGAACTTTTATTGTTATGCTTATATTGTGTGCTTATTTTGTTAGTTTCTACTTGAAACAAACTTGGTCCGTCTACTTGAACTAATATTTTTCTTTTTCTTAGTTTCCATAATTTATGAGTATATGTTGCAATTAAATAATTAAGTTATGTGTCTCTTAAAATTGTCCTTATTAGATACTATACCTATGATCCTATATATAAGAAAAATTTGATTTTGGTTCAAATTTTAAATCAAATACATCAATTTTTGTTGATTCTAGTTTATCTTATATATAAGATTAGAGATAGTTAATAATTAACTTTAGAAGACAAATGGGAGGAATTTAACATAATTCAGAGGAGTGGAGACATGACCAACATTCTCAAATGTGTTGAAAAGCCTTTTAAATGATTGTATTTGAATTATACCAAACATTGTTACCTTAAGTAATAGACTATCACGAGTAGATGAATTAGCTATCCTGATAACTCATCATCTAAGAAAGAAGCAACAATAACTCATTATTATTAATCTTGTTAATTTTGATGATTTTATTTTATCTAATTATTTTTATTGCTTAAAAATAGTGTTAATCTTTCTAATTTTACATTTGGAACATATTTCTTTTCGATGTGTGTGAACTTGTGCAATCCATAAAAATTATTTGTAAAATTATTTTGTATATATTATGGTACATGTGTGTTAGTAGAAAAATATTAATAGTATGAAATTTTCATAACTTAGCAAAGATTAAATAGGTCAATTTTATAAATGCATTGATTTTATTTTTATATGTTTGTTTGTTTATTTATGTCATCATTTATTGGATGTGATCTATGTTTTATTTATTTAAGTATATGGTATGACCATGATAAAATAATCAATCCCTACACAATGAATTTATGAGGCCTTGTTTGGGCGTAAGAGTAAAACTCTCTTGTGTTGCTACTAGAATGGTAAGAATTTGATTGTAGGCTCATAGTTGGTAGAACAGGTCGTAGCCAAGGTTTATTTGATTCAAGAAACGATAAAGACAACACAAAGCAAACAAAAGAGTTATGTCAATCAGTGATGTAGACCTATGGAGTTTCATGGGGGTGAACATGTATTTTTGAGAATAACGCCTACTACTGGAGTTGGTAAGGAATTGAAGTCTAAGAAGTGTTGGACTTTAGTCCTTTGAATCCTAATTTTTACATAATTAACAAACATACAATGTTCATACATCATATGATAAATCTAACATTTTAATTGAGCAAGATTTCAGGAACAACAATCCAACCCTACACACTTGAAACAAATTGCTTGGAAC
>NC_021166.2:43986532-43999120 GCF_000331145.2 Cicer arietinum
TTGAAAAATAACTTGACCTGTGACAAACACAATCGATTGGACAATCTATTGTGAGAATTTCAATCATGTTAAGTTTGGTAGCAATCGATTGGGAAATCGATTGAACTAAACATCTGGTAAGAACTTTTTAGGAAAATACTACCAAATCGATTGGCACGTCGATTAACATGAAAATAGCTAAGTCACTGTCTTGAACACAATCGATTGACAAATCGATTGAAAGAAATATTTTTGAAATCACAGTGAACTCAGCTTGTGGCCAAATCGATTCTGGGTATTTTTAAATCGATTATGAGACTTAGTAAATCAATTAAGTAATCGATTGGTGTGATTTTTATTGGAACAAAACACCTGCAATCGATTAGGCAATCGATTCATATAAGTCTGAACATAATTTACTGAAAAGAGTTTTTAAAAGAATCGATTGGCTTATGTAGTTTCAAGATTCAAGAAAAACAAGACCCGCGATAATCGATTGGCAAATTGATTAGACCGGTTTTATAACTTTAATGAATCGATTGGTAAATCGATTTATTAGTTGTTTTTCAGAAACTATATAAACTGTTTTCAATCATTCTCTCATTAACACATGTATACACTTGAAAAACATCTTGAATATTCTTTAGAATACTGAAGAACTCTTAAGAACACATTGTTAACATTCTGATATTGCTTTTTCAGATCAAAGCCAAAAAGATTATCCATAATCATTGAGAGAGCTGAAAAAGTATTCTTGAGAGAAAAGACAATGTTCTCATGAACAATCTTTGAATAACCAGATTCGTGAGAGACACATTGATCAAGATTGAAGACACCTTTTTGTACTTCTTTTATTTTGTTTGTAATAAATTCTTTGTAAAGAAACGACTGCGAAAAATCCAGCTAGAAACTGGTGGCTATCTTCTTGGGTGAGAGGCCTCATCAAGAAGGAGCTTGACTTGATTTTGTGTGAGTCTGCCGAGTGACTACAAGGATCAAGGGGTTAAGCAATAAGAAAGAGATTGTGTGAGATAGATAGGTTTCGAGGAAACTGGACAATCTGTAAACAATTCACAATTCTTTCTATTGGAGAAAAAGATGAAATCCAGTTGGATTGTCAGGACTGGATGTAGGTTGTCTCGTTGACAACTGAACCAAGATAAACCTTGGTGCATTCTATCCCTTATCCTATTACTTTTAATTGTTAATCTTGTATGCCGCATTATAATTCTGCTGTGTGTATGAATCTGAAAAAGTCTTGCATCGTATGATTGTATGTTCAATCTTAATTGTATGCTAGACGTATTCGATTTTCTATATTGCTTTAATTTGTTAAAGACTGATATATTCTGATTATTTCAAGGTCATAATAATCAACAAGAAGCTTACTCCAAAGTTTATTGGGCCATATCAAATTCTTCAACGTTTGCGCCCTATAGCTTATCTTTTTGCTTTACCTCTGAATTTTTCCAATCTACATGTTGTGTTCCACGTGTCGCATATGAGGAAGTACATGGTTGATGCTTCACATATTATAATGCCAAATGATATTCATCCAAAGGAGAAAATGTCCTTTGAAGTTCCACCAATGAACATTGGAGACAAAACTACCAAAATTTTGATAGGCAAGGAGATTCTGTAGGTTAAGGTGATATGGAATCAAGCGAATAGACAAGCTACATGGGAGTTAGAGGAGAAGATGAGGGAGCTTTACCATGACTTTTTTGCGATTGTTTAGTTTTCAGGAAGATACCATTTTAAAGAGGGTAAATATTGTTAAACCGTCTAAATATTCTATATAAATGATTAGCATCTATTTTTATATTTAGTATTTTTTGTTTAATAATTAATTGCTTTGTTTGATTTATTTTATTTCATGAAACTATTAGTTGAATAATTTAGCTACATTAGAATTTATAGGAACAATATAGGTTGTTGGTTTAACTTTGGCCAAAGAAGGGATTGAACTAAGAAATTATAGAATTGGTGTGACCCAACTAACTTTTCTTTTTCACATACAGTTGCCCAAGCTTACCCCGCAAAGATTTATCATTTGTCGCTTCACCAATGTAGTTCGATTTCGCTGCATCAAACGCAAGTTGGTGAAAATACTTGGTTGGAACCAAATTCATTTTATACTTAGAGTTTTTATGATAACAAGACTATTTTATGAGAACAATATATTTGACTTCGAAGAGTATGAAAGAAGATATGGTCAAGATTTGTAGAAGATTTGAACAATATTTGAAGAATATTTGAAGAAGATTTGAAAAAGATTTGGTGAAGATTTGGTCAAGATTTATCTCCAACAAAATATGAACATAATCAATATGAAGAATTTACAATATCAATCTAAACAAAAAAGGAACAAAATCAATTTGAAGAATTTGCAACGCAATTTAAACAAAATTCAATTCAAAATTAAACAAAGACTAAATTGAAGCCCAAATTTTAACTATAAATAGATACTCAAGGATGAAGAAGAAAATCATTGAAAAGCAGAAAATAGTAGTCTTAGAGATCAAAAGAGAGAAATACTTGTTCAAGTAAGAAATATTTTCTAAGTGTTTTTTTTCTTAGAGTGTGAGAGTTATTATTATCATCAACTTTTTAGAAGCAACTACTCAAGTTTCAATCTTTTGTATCCAAACCGATATTGGTTTAGTTACTTCTTCAATCTAAGGTTGTTAGGTTGTTAGAAGAAGACTTGACTTATAAGGTTAAGGTGGTTAGTTCCTCAAAAGTTTGGTGTTGTTAGGCTGTTTGGGAAGACTGACTTGGAGGGTCAGGTGCTTTGTAAGTCAAGGTATTTGAATTAATGGATTAAAGCATTATGAATCAGAGGATTGAATTAGCCATGTTAGTGGTGAACCAGGATAAATCTACGTGTCAAATTATTTATGATTTCATTGTTTGCTGCCTCTGAATTCGATTGCTTCTACTCCAAGTAAGTCACCGAAACCAAACTATTTTTATTTATTTATTTATAAATTATAAAAAAAAGTCAACTTTGGCAAACATAATTCAACCCCTTTTCTCTTATTTGCACCTTTAATCGACATCAGAGCTCGGTCTAAAGACTGAGCACTTTCGAGTGTTTGAGAAAAGATCCAAGGGTTCAATATGTCTAGATTTAGTGAAGAAGCTGCTGGAGGAATCATCAACATACCACCTCTGTTTGGTGGAGAAAATATTTTAGTATTGGAAAGACAATATGAGAATTTTCTATATTTCACAAGATCCTGAACTTTGGTACCATGTGGAAGATGGTTATATTCTTATGAATAATACTTATGGTATTGAAATTCCAAGAAAGGAGATGAATAGTGATTAGAAGAAGATGTACAAGATGTATTATAAGTTTAGAACATTCATGATAAATACAATTACCTTCAAGGATTTTGATGAGTGCACCAACAAGGAGACAATAAAGAGTATTTATGATAGTCTGATTCTGACATTTGAAGGAAGAAAGCAAGTTCAAGAAGCAAAGTCCAACCTCCTAGTCAAAAAGTATGAGCTATTCAAGATGGAAGAAAATGAAGACATTGAAACAATGTTTTCCAAATTTTGAACCTTGGTCTCAGGATTAAAGGTACTTGAGAAGAGTTATACTACTGCTGATCATGTGAAGAAAATTCTTAGGATTCTAACAAGCAATTAGAGACCTAAGATCACTGTCATTCAGGAAACAAAGGATCTGAATACTCTAAAGCTGGAAGAATTAATCAACCCTATCAAATCACATGAAATTGAGCTTGTAGAAGATGAGCCCAAGAAGAAGAACAAGACCGTGGCCTTGAAATATAAGCAGAAGAAGGTTCTAAAGGCAACATCAAAATTAGAGGATAGCGATTCAAATGATCAGAATATGAACTCAGAGGAAAAGGAGATTGATTTCATATCCAGAAAAATTCGAAAGACGTGGCACAACAGAAAGAAGAAATTTCCCCAAATATATTCCAAGAAATCCAACAGAGGGAATAATGATAAATATGACAAAAAAAACATCATTTGCTATGGTTGCAATGAATCTGGACATATCAAGTCAGAATGTTCAAATATGGAGAAAAGGAAATACCAGAGGAAATATTCCAGACCCAAGAAGAAGAGTCTGATGGCTATATGAGCTTATTCTGAGGAATCCTTTGATGATGAACCAGTAGATTTGGCTATGATGGCTCATACCAACTCTGAATCTAGATCCAACACATATTCTGACTCTAGAAGTGAATAAGCAGATGGAAAAATTGAGGTATTTTCTGACTTTAATCGTTCTAATTTAATTATTGCTTTAAATCATTTTTTAAATAATAATCACAAATTGTCTTTAAAACTGAAAACACTTAAGAAAGAAAATACAAATCTAACTGAAAAAGGTAATGCTTTAAATAATCAATGTGTCGAATTTAAAATAGAAAATGCAACTCTAAAAACTGATATTACTGAACTTAAAATAGAGAATGCAAATTTGAAAACTGATATTGTTAAACTTATGGCTAAAAAACTAACTCTAAAAAGTAATCATAGTTCAACATCAATTGAAAATACCACATGTAACTCTGATAAGCATAAACAAGTATTTCAAGATTTTCTTGCTAATGGTATGGAAAGAAGAAAATATGTTTCTATGCTTTATGGAGTTAGTAGAAATGGTAAAAGAGGTATAAGATTTGAAGAAAATGTAACTAAACCTAAACCTATTCACTCTGATATCTTTTGTACTGTTTTCTCTAAGAAAGGTCACTCTAAATTATCTTGTCCCATGATAAATACAAAGAAAGATAAGAAAACTTTCAAGACTAACAAACCAGGATCCAACCAAATTTGGGTACTTAAGAACAAAATTATCTTTGTTGTAGATGTACTAAACAATCAAGTTAAAACACCAATCATGGTACCTGGATAGTGGATGCTCGCGACATATGACGAGAGAAAAGTCTATATTCCAAGAACTAACTTTGAGCAAAGGAGGCACAATAACTTTTGGAGGAAAGCAAAAATTGAAGATTATTGGTCAAGGTACGGTTGGTAATGGTATTTCCCATTCTATTAAAGATGTCTTGTTTATTAAAGGTCTTAAGCATAATTTATTAAGTATTAGTCAGTTAAGTGATAATAATTATGATATTATATTAAATCAAAAAACATGCAATGCAATTAGTCATAAGGACATATATGTACTCTTTACATATCAAAGGCAAAAAAAATAATTTATAAGATAAATCTGTTTAGTCTAGAGAAACAAGAGGTTAAGTGTCGTATATCAGTAAATGAAGAGAAACTAATTTGGCATAAAAGATTAGGTCATGCAAACCGTAGATTAATTTCAAAACTGAAGAAACTTTAACTATTTAGAGGTATACCTAAGCTTAGTTACAAAACTGAAATTATGTGTGAAGCTTGTCAAAAGGGAAAACCAACAAAAAACTCCTTTACTAACAGAAAACCAACAAAGAACTCAGTCTCTACCTCAAAGCTCCTTGAGCTCTTCCATATAGATCTCTTTGGGCCAGTGAAAACAACCTCTCTAAATGAAAAAAAAATATGGCTTTGTTATAGTTGATGATTACACTAGGTGGACAATAGTAAATTTTTTAAGAAGTAAGGATGAATCCCACAAAGTGTTTATCATATTTTGCAAATAAATAATGAATAAAAAATGTCTTAAGATTGTAACAATTAGAAGTGATCATGGAAGAGAATTTGAAAACAAGTTATTTGAAAGTTTTTGTGATGAGAGTGGAATCCCTCACAACTTCTCATCTCCTAGAACACCCCAACAAAATAAAGTTGTAGACAGAAAGAATAGATCACTCCAAGACATGGCTAGAACCATGTTAAATAATATGAATGTTGCAAAACACTTTTGGGTTGAAACAACTAATATTGCATGTTATATTCAAATAAAGTCTATATTAGATCTATATTGAATAAAACACCATATGAATTATGGAAAGGTAAAAAATCTAACATCTCTTATTTTAAACAATTTGGTTGTACTTGTTATATGTTGAACACTAAATATAACCTTGGTAAATTTGATTCTAGATCTCAAAAATGTACCTTCATTTGATACTCTGAAAGATCCAAGGCTTATAGAGTGTTTAATATGGAAACTCATATTGTGGAAGAATTCATACATGTTAAATTTGATGACAAACAATTTAACCTTGAAAAGTCAAAGCAAGATGATGATAGTGCAGGTTTACCATAACCAAAGGAAGCAGATGCACACAAACCAAAATAACTTGAATAATCAGAGGAAACAAGCAAATCAAAAGAATATGAAAAATCTTCAAAGGATGAATTTGGTCAAGTCATAAATAGTAAAGATAAATCAGAAGAAATATATGTATGGAAGTACCAATCATCTCATCCTGAAACACTAATCATTGGAAGTGCAAGTGATCCTTTAAGGACCAGATCATCACTTAAAGATACCAGTTTGTTTGGCTTACTCTCATCAATTTAGCATACCTCATTGATGAACCATTGACAAATGATGGATGGATTCTTGTAATGAAAAAAGAGTTAAATGAATTTGAGAGGAATTATGTTTTGGATCTAGTACCTAGACCAGAGAAGAACATTATTGGAACCAAGTGGGTTTTCAGAAACAAGCTAAATGAAAAAGGTGAAGTGGTCAGAAACAAGGCAAGATTTGTCGCACAAGGCTACTGTCAGCAATAGGGCATTGATTACACTAAGACATTTGCTCTAGTGGCCAGGTTAGAAGTTATTCGTATCCTACTTTCTTTTGTTGCGAATAATAACATTATATTATTCCAAATGGATGTTAAACAACCCCCAAGTTTTGAAAGTTCTGAATTTCCAAATCATGTTTTTAAACTTAGGAAATCTTTGTATGGTCTAAAACAAGCACCTAGGGTGTTGTATGATAGGCTTAGTAACTTCTTGCTTAAAAATCACTTTGAAAGACGACAAGTAGATTATACACTTTTTAGAAAATGAATAGAAGATGACATTCTTATTATTCAAATTCATGTTGAAGATATTATTATTGGATCTATTAATGGAAATCTTTGCCAAGAACTTTCTAAATTAATGCAACGTGAATTTCAAATGAGTAAGGTGGGAGACCTTAAGTTCTTCTTAGGAATACAATTTCAGCAAAGTCAAAAAGGTATATACATTCATCAAACTAAATATACAAAGAGCTTCTCAAGAAGTTTAAGATGAGTGATTGCAAACCTATGGCTACACCAATGCACCTACTTATTCACTTGAAAAAGATGATTTAGACCAAAAAGTTGACCAAAAAACTTATAGAAGAATAATAGGATCCTTACTTTACCTTACCGCTTCTAGACCTAACATCATGTTTAGTGTATGTTCACGATTTCAAGCTGGCCCTAGGGAATCACATTTAACTACAGTTAAGAGAATCCTTAGATACCTAAAAGGCACTACTAACCTTACCTTGTTCTACAAGAAATCTCTTAAGTAGAAACTTAGTGGATATTGTGATTCTAATTATGTTGGAGATAAACTTGAGAGAAAGAGAACAAGTGGAAACTGCACACTTTTAGGTGACAACTTAATATCCTGGTCCAGTAAGAGACAAAACACCATTGTAATTTCAATAATAGAGACTAACTATATTTTAGCAGCTAGCTGCACTTCTCAACTACTTTGGATGAAACATCAACTTGAAGACTACAAAATTCTAGAATCCAATATTACCATCTATTGCGATAAAACTTCTGCCATTTGCCTAACCAAAAACCCTCTCTTACATTCTAGAGCTAAACACATAGAGATCAAACACCACTTCATTAGGGATTTTGTTCAAAAAGGGGTACTAAATATTTAGTTCCTAGACACTGAACACCAATGGGCTAACATATTCACCAAACCACTACCTGAAGATAGATTTGACTTCATCAAGAAAAACCTAGACCTTACCTTCATACTTGACTAATGTTGTGATAACTTCAAAGTAGTTTAGTTTTTATATTTTCTTGTATTGTGTTATATTCATTTTATTCAAAAAAAAAAAAATAAAAGAGAAAAAAAATTAGTGACAAAAAAAGTCTAACTTTCAAGTCTTTTTGTCTGATGACAAAAGGGGAGAAATATATTTGATAAAGTGGGGAGAAAATGATACTTAGACTTAGGGAGAGCTCTAAGTTATGGGAGTTAAATAAATACAAGGAAAAGTTGTTATAAAAAGTACAAGTTTTGTAATCATAAAAAAGGAGAGATTGTTGGAACCAAATTCATTTTATACTGGGAATTTTTATGATAACAAGAGTATTTTATGAGAATAATATATTTGACTTCAAAGAGTATGAAAGAAGATATGGTTAAGATTTGTAGAAGATTTGAAGAAGATTTAAAAAACATTTGATGAAATTTTGAAAAAGAGTTGATCAAGATTTATCTACGACAAAATATGAACATAATCAGTTTGAAGAATTTACAAACACAATCTGAACAAATTACGAACAAAATCAATCTGAAGAATTTACAATCTCAATCTAAACAAAAAGGAACATAATCAATTTGAAGAATTTACAAACGCATGCAATCTGAACAAAATACAATTCATAATTATACAAGAACTAAATTGAAGCCTAAATTTTAACTATAAATAGATACTCAAGGTTAAGAAGAAAATCACCGAAAAGTAGAAAAAAGTACTCTTAGAATTCAAAAGAAAGAAATACTTGTTCAAGTTAGAAATATTTTTTGTGTTTTTCTCTTAGAGTGTGAGTTATTATTATCATCAGTTTTTTAGAAGCAACTACACAAGTTCCAATCTTTTGTATCCAAACCAATAGTGGTTTAGTTCCTTCTTCAATCTGAGATGGTCAGGTTGTTAGGAAAAGACTTGGATTGTAGGATCAAGATGGTTAGTTCCTCCAAAGTCATGGGTTGTCAAGCTAGTTGGGAAGACTAGTTTGGAGTGTCAGGTGCTTTGTAATTCAATGTATTTGAATTAGTGGATTAAAGTCTTCTGAACAACGGGACTGAATGTAGCCAAACTAGTGGTGAACGTTGATAAATTTACATGTCAAATTATTTATGCTTTCATTACTTCCTGTCTTTGAATCCGATTGCTTGTACTCCAAGTAAGTCACCAAAACCAATCTAGTTTTATTTATTTATTTATAAGTTGTCAACTTTGACAAATACAATTCAACCTCATTTCTCGTGTTTGCACCTTCATTCTTTACATATAACAAATCCTCTATCTTACTTTTCTAGGGGGCATAATTTGACTCATTCAAGTTTACCATACGAGTTGTATTGACTTTTACATAATTTACCACAAAGTATTATCACAAGAGAACTAAAGCTCTTATGGCCATTGTTGGGACTAGAGCGCACAACATAATTTTGTTAAATTAATTATTTTTTGTGGAACCCGAACTCACAAATTACCAACCATATATAGCCAATAGTAATACTAATAGCAATAAAAGGAGTAAATAGTTATAATTTGAACCCCGCAAATTTGAACGTGAAAATCCCTTCAAAGCAAGGGTGAAAACCACGAGTCGTATAAAACAGATAAATAATTTCACTATATCAAATAATAAGTACAATCAAAGTCTTTCTAGTAACATTAAAAAACCGAAGTCTTTCTAGTAACACTAAAAAAACCAAAATCATTACCCAATGATAAAATCAAACAATAACATAGCACATTTTCAAAAGTTAGTGTCACGAGCTGATTCATAAAAAAGGTAAAACTACAAATCAAAATTATTAAAATAATATAAACTGAACGGGAGTAAAGGTAAAACTCCAAAAAATTATCAGTCTAGCCGAATATTAAAGCCTCAAAAGAAATTTTAAAAATTATGAAAAGAAGTAAAAGGCCTATTAAGTATTAAAAAAATACATCAACTTAAACTTTATTACAATATTTTCCATCTTAAAAGTTAAAAAGAAGTAAAATTTAAATAAAATTATCGTTATTAGCCTAAAAAAAATTCTCTATTTATTTTATTGAGATATTTCTTTTAGAGTTCGTTTTAAGCCGCAAGAAATGTTGGATAGGCTCCGTCAAAATAAAGTTATTATATGGATTAAATGTACTTTTAGTTCCCCTATATTATCCAAAATGAATTTTTAGTCATCTAATTTCTAAAATTGGTTTTTTGGTCATCTATTAACTAATTTTTAAGATTGTTTTGATCGTCCACCATTTTTTATAATGTGACATGCTTATTAATGATACGAAACTTATATGACATTTGTAAGTTGCATAATATATTTTTCATGTCATTATTATTGCAATTAATTTTATTTATATAATAAAATATTAAAACCAAATAATTTTATTTATATTAATATATTTAAAATTTTAAACTATTTAAATATAAATTTTTAAAATTATTTTACTTTTTTAATAATTTAAACTTTTAAAATTTTTAAATAAAATATTTAAATTTTCATTATTTAATTTTTGTTATTTTTAATTTTATTTTGGATATTTAAATTTATTACATTTTTAATATTATTTAATATTTATTTTATTTAAAACTAAAATATTAAAATTAAATTTATTTATATATTAAAATTTAAAATTTAAAATAACTAAAACAAATAATAAAATTAATATATAAATAAAATAAATAAATAAAATAAATAATAAAATTAATTACAATAATAATATAAAAATTATTTTATCTAATTAACAAATATTATCACATAATGTTATGTAATTAATGAGAGTGTCACAAAATCAAAAATAATAGAGACTAAAAATTTTAAGAACTTGTTAACAGAGGGATTAAAAAACTGGTTTTAGAAAACAGAAACTAAAATTTTTTATATTTGATAAAATATAGAGATAAAAAATGCATTTAAACTTTTTGTTTTTATCAGGAGCTAATCTCCTAACCATTTTTATTCTTTTATTATTCCATGTATCTTTTTGTAGCTGCAATTTTGAATCAAAATTTTTATTGAAACCTTGCTTAATTCAATAAATCTTCATAGTCATTGCAGACCTGGTTTCTTATTGATCAACAAATGACAAGAAGTCAGTCATTAAGACGCATAATTGTTTTTTTTTATGAGCAACAAAATTTATGAAAGGAATACAATCATAATAAAACAAATAATATATCCCCATTGGTTGTAGTGAATCCGTCAAATCATGTGTTCGAAGGACAATAAAAAGGAATACAATCTAATAATACAACCACAAAATTCCAGGGCACAAACACCTAAGTGACTAAATACTCCAACGTCAGGAGCAGTAACATGAGTTTATCAAGAGCCCCAAAATACTTCAAATCGGCACACCTACAGACCAACAATATTGTTGTTAAATAGTAGTGGAAAATCAGCCACATAGCATCCAAGCAAAATTCTTTTTGTTTTTATGAGATGTTTCTACAATTCATTGTAAAAAGTAGATAAATTACAACACATCTTTCTCCATAAATTGATACCTCGTCAATAACAACTTCATCTTGTAACTCCATGAGAAATATTAGGTTAAAAATAAGCTAGTCAAGTTAGATTTTCTAAATAAAAGTCTAATTTTTATTATCTTCTTTAAATAAATAATTTAATTTATTTTTAAATAAATTCACAAATTAATATGTCATTAAGACCAAAAAAAATTTTAAATAATAAATTTAAATATGTATGTTAAAAATTGATTCAAACTAATACATTTAAATTATAAAAAATATCAAAAAATTAATAATTTAACACAAAATGAGTAATTTAACATAATAATAATAATAATTTATTTATATTTATGTAAATAGATTGATCTGATAGGTTTAAAATATATTTTTGATTGTATAAATAGTTCAACTTTTTTAACAAAATAAATTTTAATTTTTCTAATAAGAAATATAATAATTTTCTTAATTTGATATGATTATCATAGTAATTAACAAGTTATTTATCGATTTTTAATGTCAGACACCTAATACCTCAAGGTGTTAGTTTAAAAGATATATTGAGTATAATTAAATACTTGTATAATTAATGATTAATCAGGATGGAAACCGTCAATTCCCAGTAATGAATTTGAGCTCAATGATACAATAGAACCCCTAGTCAGAGAAACTAAACGAAAGAAGAAATGAGTTTTTTGAATTGTATATATTAATTTTTAAGAGTTTATAATAATATCTTGCTCTAAAGTAAACCATAGTTGTAACAATGGAAGAAAATATTTTACTATTCTTCTAATGGTTTTTGAAAGTAAAATAAGTACTTCATACTATCCAGACGTTGAAGAGCGTTACTAGACCCCTAACTTGATTAATGTATTAATTTGATTAATCTATTATTGGTTTAGTATTGAAACTATAAGATTATACACAAACACGAGTGTTCTAGTTTTTATTAAACAAAGTAATATTTTATTATTTGATAATTAAATTGGGGGATTTAGTTAGTCAAATATAAATTTTCTTAGTGAAAAATTATTGTATTGTATGAATTCACGGTTTTGGATATAATGCATTTTGAAATTATATTTCTTCATGGAGAGTGGTCATATGAAGGAAAACAAAAATGTTTTCAATTATATATATATATATATATATATATATATATATATATATATATATATATATATATATATATATATGTAAATTTTTTAAA
>NC_021166.2:43999148-44075894 GCF_000331145.2 Cicer arietinum
TATATATATATATATTTATTTAGATTTAAGTTTTATGAAAGCAGTTTTTCATGCACTAGAGTCGTATTCAAACATATGATGCATAACATAACATATCTTTTCAGTTTTCTAAAACTTAATCTTTTTCTTATGCTTTTCGTGCATGATTTATTCAACTTGTCAAACATTTTAACCCAATTGAGATAAATCTACACCAAGTGTACATTTATTAATTTCTTTCTGATGTAAAACTATAAACAAGTGGCAGTCATTTTCACCTATTCCACTTGTAGAATAGGAGTAAAACATCTGACTTTCATTTGTCTCATTGTATTTATTTTTATCATTTAACAAATCAGTGAGAGTAACGTTAAAATCCACTCTCAATTATTGGTCATAGAAGTTGTGTTGTAATTAGATCTAATTTAATGTAGAATTTGATCTTAACATGGAAAACCATGAAAAAAAATATTTTTTTTTGCCAAAGAGATAGAAAAAAATGTTATTTTAAGTCCTTCGTTATTAACATATTCTCCTAATTATAGTACATAACGAAAAATATATTAAGTTTTCAATTCTCCACTTTAACCAGCAAACTTGGTGAGTTTGTTAATAAGGGAATGGCGACGCAAAATAGCAATGAATAGTGCATCCTTCATTATTTGTGCATTATTTCTGTTTAATATTGACATTAACAGGTCATGCATTCCATATTTTATTATTTCTTTGCTTCTAAATGCTCTAAAAAAGATAAGCAAATTTTGATGCATCAAACTTGAAAGATGCCTTAAACCTTTAAAAATTAAGTCTAAAATGAAAATACTATGTGAAGAAATAAGTAGCTGGACTATTATTTATATTAAAAAAGTACATTAATATTTAAAAAGGATATATTAGTCAAATAACCATTATCTTTCTTTGATTGTTAATTAATTTTTTAACAACTTAATTGCATTTTTTCTATTGATAATTTGTCCTATGAAGTGATAATATTGATTCAATATTATATAAATAATACTATCAACACACTCTTTAGCATCCATTTTTTAATACACACTTTATTTGATCGATTAAAATTCAAATGAGTCTCATCAAATTCATATGACACTCACATGATTTAGTGGGATCTATGTGAATTTTAACCGATTTTAGAGTGTGTTAGAAAATGTGCGTTAGAAAGTGTGTTGCTAGCACTTCTTATATTATGTATCTGTGAATTGACAAATGAAGTTATTTTCAAATTTTCATTCTCACATGATTGCATATTTTAAATTTTAATTAGTTGTTGATATTATTTTTATAGCAAATATATTATTTTTAATAGAATGTATTGTTAGATGGTTTCCGAATAGTATGTTAAGGTATCAATTGGATTACAAGAAGACAATACTTTCACTGTGAGGATAGCCATCGAATTTACTATAAATATAAGCAGCACAGAGAAAAATACTCACTTGACTTATACCACTTCATAGTTTTCATGGAGTTTACACATATCTCTTTTGTAGCTATACTCTGTGCTTTGCTTGATAACTATTTTCATTTTAGTCTTGTAAATTAAAAAAGTTACATAATTTTTTATTTTTGTTTTAATTATAAATATTTGACATTTTATGAATCTCTCTTAAATTTTTATATGTTTCAATTTGATTAGTCAATTATGTGATAAATATTAAAAAAATTGATTATTTAAGTTACAAACGTTAACCATTTTGATCTTTTCTTTAAATGTTTAACGTTCGTATCTTAGGGACAAAAATGTTGAGCATTTATAATTTGAAATACGAAATATATAATATTAACCTTTTACTTTTTCAACGCTACGATATTTTAGATTATAATGTGCATGATATGATAACTAAATATCCAATTATATTTATTGTCGTGTGCTTTATTTATATTTACTTATTTAAAATAAATTAAAGTAAAATTTATTTTTAATTTTGATTTTATAATATTAGTATACATCCAACAAAACTCTAGAATAACATATTAGTGTTCTATAGATATCGACACCTTTTGTTTTTATAAACAATTATTTAAGGGAGTTTAGATATACTTCAATCTATTATTACACAAAAAGTAAAAGGTTAAACTCTTGTAAATAATTCATTGGACAATTACAGGAATTTCAATGTATAACAAAATTACTAGTGTTAATCATGAAAGTATTTTATCAACGACACAAATGTCGACATCCACCAATTTTTGCATGAAAGATTAACTAGTCTGATTCTTTTGCATTGAAAGTGACTCCTTAACTTGATGGTGTTTTGCAGTTGGTTCTGGTGGGAAATGATGCATCTCAATCAGGAGAAGAATATTGGAAATCTGTTTGCCAAACACTCCAATGCCTAAAGCTCTCCTACATTTGCTACTGCCTGGTTAATAAATATAAATTATTGTGTACTTTTGATCTTATATCATTTCATAAATGTTCAGGATACATATATATTATGTTTTTAATTTGAATTTGGGACTTTGCAATTATATATGAATTTCTAATTGATAATTGTATCATCTTATTTATAAAAAAAAATTATAAACTATTACATTGGCTTCTCGTGATTATTTTAACCTTTTAATTAGGTTCAAAATGTCGTTAATTAAATTAGATAAATATAGTTAATTAGATTAGATGATGTATGTTTTGAAACTCAGCTACTCATGTTAAATATACTTTCCCTCTGTTTAAAATAGATATATGTTAAGATTTTTGTACATATATAAAGAAATATAATATATAGACGAAATAAAATAATTACTTTATCACATTATATTTATTAATTATTATTGTGTTTTACACTATTATAAATAAATGGTAGAATTAAGATTTTACATGCAAGTAATACATGTAATAGTAATTGAATAATACAATTCTAAAAAAAAAATAAAATTATATTAAAAAGAATAATATTTATTTTAAAATAAATCATTATGAATAGACTTTCATATGTACGTTGTACCAATATAATTGCATTAATAGTAGTAGCATTTGAGTACCGATAGAAGGTACTCTTACTCTATGTCGGTTCTTTATTGTAACAAAAATTTTAGCGTAGTGTTTTTGTAAACATTTTAATTTTTAAAATAAATTTCTTTTTTTTATAAATTAAAAATAAAAAAGAAATTTTTTACGGCGCATCATTTTTATGAATTAATTTTATATTTTAATTATTTTTTATTTAAAAAAATGATAAATACTTTCATAATTTAACTCACATAATTGTGATATCTTCGCAATGTAATCTTAACCTAACAATATCGACATTTATTACTTGAACAAGAACTTAAGGACACTTTTTATTATTATTTTTTATTGGCAAGTGTAGCTATTAAGTTAGTAATTTTCTCTTTTATCAAGGTCTGAACTCTGACTCTTTCGTTCATTCAACATTTTCATTCAGTGGTAGATCTTGTATAAAATATTTGGGGGAGCAGCAACAAATATTAATTAAAATATTATAATTAAAATTCATAAAAGTTATATAATTTTATCAAAGATTCAACATAATATCAATACACAATAAAAATATAATCTATCTAAAGAGACATTTACATCAAATTACAGTTGTGCTTTTCATTCTCCTAAAGTCTTGAAATCATCGATAATTGAATCAGAATTAAAGGTTTTAGCTATTTCTTTTTCAATATAAAGGATCATATTGTCAGCAAGAAATTCATCATAGATCTTGCTACACAGTCTTGTCTTGATAATCTTCATTGCTGAAAATGATCTTTCTGTAGTAGCTGTAGAAACCAGAAGAGTTAAGATAAGACGAATTAGTCGATCAATCAAATAATATGTATCCGCTTTCTCTATTTTTTTAGAGCTTCACATGATTCAGACATAGTTGACAAGTTATTCAAATCTGAATGACTAACAACGTCAAGAATAAAGTGTATCAATTAATATCTCAAATTAATTTTCTCTTAGTAATTAAAATCCAGAGGATAAAATTTATTTACAAGAGTACATATATTATCCATATTAAATGCTCTGTAAATATCATTAGGAACCAAACTATTGCTTAGACTTAAAAGCTCCATTGTTTGCGCACAAAGTATGTGATTCAATTCCTGCAATTGTTGATCAATTGTAACACAAAAGAGATTCATTCTATATTGTTGACTCGTTGTCATGTGATCATGTTGATGACGAGCACATCCTTCACACTCTATATAAATAGCATTACAATCGGGAGAATCAATATCATGTTACTCACAAAATAATATCACATTTTTCAATAAATCATCCGAACCACCATCTCTCAACTTCTGAATTAATGCTTTTGTATTATTGATTAATTGCATTGCATTAAGTATATCTTGAGATTTATGTTGTAAAGCTTGACAAAGATTATCTGTGATTTTCATAATCTCTTTCATCATGTGCAAAATCAATATGAACTCAAATGATTTTATAACCTTATAAGCAACATTAGCATTACCACATGTAGAATAACTTGTTCCATTTCTTCTAACATTTTGAAGAGCTGCACAAGTTGGATTATATAAATTTTTCATACTACAAACAGAAGAAAAATGTGAGCTCAAACGAGTATCGTTGGCTCGTTTCAAATTGCAAATATGATTTTGTCCACTACCACTTTCAAGTTCACCAATCTCCAACAAAGTTGAAATCTCCTATAATATGGCACTTTGCAATTCATCATGACGCTTACTAAAGGAACACACAACATTGATAATAAAAGTTAAGTGTGAAAAGAAATCATGAATATGAAAAATTTCTCTATAAACAGTAACCAAAGCAAGTTGTAGTTTATGTGCAAAACAATGTATATAATAAGCATAAGAACAATCTTTGAGAAATAGTGCTTATAATCCATTCCACTCCCCTCTCATATTACTAGTACCATCGTACCCTTGTCCACAGATATTTAAAACATCAAGACCATACCGAGAAAGCACATCACAAATGGTTTTTTTAAGAGTGACTGCCATAGTGTCTTTAACATGCACAAGACCAAAAGAAACGTTCTTGTATAAATCCATTTTTATCCACAAACCTCAAAATAATAGCCATTTGCTCCCTTAGAGATTCATCACGCAATTCATCAACAATTATGCGAAATTTAGAATCTCCAATCTCTTCTCGAATATAACTTTTCACTTTACTAGATATGATATGCAAAATTTCCTTTTGAATTTTAGGAGATGTATACTTTGAATTATATGGAGCATTCTCTATAACTACTTTTGCAAGTTCATCATTGTATGATGCAACAAGTTTGACCATTTCAAGAAAGTTACCTCTATTTTTTGATCCGAGTGATTCGTCGTGGCCTTGAAAGTACAAGCTTGAAATGTGAGACAACAAATTGAATTAATAGAGCACTTGAGACGAAATCTATTTTTGCTGATTAAATCGGCACTCTACATATTACAGACATTTATGATGTACACAGATTGATTGAACAAGTTTTGACATGCTTTCGTTACATTATTGTGAAACGAACATGGACTCTCTTTAATATGTTTAACAATAGCACAACTCTTTTCGGCGTTGACCTATCTCCATGCTTTAAAACATTTTCTAGTGAAGACGTCAGAGGTAGGGTTCCCACTTGGTTGTGTACTATACAAGTAACAAAACAAACAATAAGCAACATCATTAATCAGAGAGTACTCTAGCCATGAAGGAAACATTTTGAACCAAAATGCTTGAAATTGTCTTGGATGCTTGTCTCTATTTAGGGGATATTTTTCAATTACACATACGAACTCCAATTAAGGTAAGCTCTTCGAATTTCATCTATTTGATTCACCGGGTATTCCCAAATTTGGAGACGCTTTTCAGAGTCATGTTCTAAACAATTGACATCAAATTTATCCATGGTGATTTTTTGAATCTTACAAGGCTGCTCATCTAGTAGAACTGTTTGATCACTAGAAGGATGTTTTTCAGGTGTCGATGTTGAATCTTTTCAATTTTCATCGTTGTCAGAAACTTTCTTCTTGAAAAATACATAAACTTTTTTATGTTTAAATATCGTTTCACTCCTAAAAAAATACATAAATTACTTAAAACAATTCACAAATTAACTAAAATAATCCACAATTAACAAATAGTGTCACATCATATCATATATCAACGGTTAACAAGTAAAACTTTGTTATAGTTTGTTAATAGGTAGTAGTTGGATTGGCTTCAAAATTGAAATCATGAAAAAAAAACAAAAAACTTTAAAAATATTTGACATTTTTTACTTATACATATGAAAATTTAAAATGTTTGACAAATTTAAAAAATAATGTACAAATATGAATTCAATACCATAATTTGATTAAACAAACTATTTTCAATTGGATTTAAAATGTATAAAAACAGATCCAAATATGTAAATTTTGAAATGGTAAACTTCACAACACAAAACTTCAAACATGAGATAGTTTTAAGTGGTTCATGTAAGAAAGGAAATATTTTTGCAATTATATGATAATGAAATAATCAATAAGGGACACGTGGAGAGATGATAATTTTACTATGCAAGTGGAGAGACATAAACTGTTTTACTCAACTTCTTCCTATGTTATTGTAGACTTGTAGTTGTCACGTATAGCTTGACTGATTACCATATTTAAATAACTTAATTTTCAATTATTTTATCTTTTAAATATTTAATCTAACATTATTATCATTCAAGAAAAGTTAATCTAACAATATTATCATATATAGAAAGTAAGAAGAAGTAAAGATAATATATGGTTTGGAGGATATTTTAGTAATTATCAATATTATTTTGATAATTTATCCTGATTATTTATATAAAAAAAATTTAAAAACACAGAGGATGTTGTGACCTCTGCTCGCTCCAAAGAAGATTTGTCACTGCTTTCATTCATTATCTTAAATCAGTTGAGCTACCCAACCTCCTTTTATACTTTTATTTAATGTACTAAAAACTCAGATATTGTGTGTAAAACATTTAAAAATGCTAATGAATAATATCCTTAGAACATTGGTTAAGAAACAAATATAGAAATATTATGTTGGAAAAAAGTGTATTAAACTTTTTGATGTTCAAAATTATTTTTTAATACAAAACTTCTATTTTTGACTACTATTAGAACATTTGTTAATATGACCCTAATGCATTTAACGTAAGGGGTGTATTTGAAATTATATTTCTATTTTGTAACATTAAAAATATTAGGGTCATGCTAATAAGTGTCAAGGGCACTTGTTAATATATATATATATATATATTTTAAGTTAAAAAATTAATTCACTTTTATAATTTCAAAATATGAATGATTATACAACTTTTAATTTTTTTTTTACATTTAAATTTTTAACAAGTGACTCAAAAACATTTGTAAGAATTTCTCAAAAAATTGTTTTTTTGGAGTGATCATTTAATGTTAACCCATACAATACTTTTATTTTAATGATTTTGATAAGAATGATTTTGATTAAGACAATCTTCTTAATAAATACGCATGATAACTATATAAGATTTTCATCATGCCTACTTAATAAATATAAAATTTTACTAGTTATTTATATAAATTATACTTTTGAGTAAAAGATATATAAATTATTATTTTTATTATGTCAAAACTATTATACTAACACAATTATTTTAATCACCACAATTAGATAACCAAAAACCCGAATAGTGCTCCAACTAATTGTCTCCATTGGGTTGGAGGGAAGAGGAGCAGAGAAAATATTTTAAAAATTGTGTTTAGTTTAAATTCTAAAGAATGTGTGAGAAAAATTTCTCTTATACTATTTTTTCTTTTCCTATATTTAGGGATTTGGAAACAAAAATGAAAGGGAATCAAAAGAACTTATAAATAATTTAAAATTTCTCCCTCTCCTTCTTATTATCATTTTTTTAAATCGGGAAAGGAGAAATTATTATTAATAACAATAGTATTAATGGTTTTTTTTCAATTGTCGCATACTGATTTGTTAATACTGATTTGCTAAAGCATGAAAATTTCTCTCGAGAAATCAGTTATTTATTCTTCTTTATCTCTGATTATAGTCACTATTGAGAATAGACAAAATTGATGAATAACCCACTTTCATATTAAGTGCTTCCACATTCTTTAAGCGAATGATTTGGGATAACCATTTTTCCTATATCATTAAAAAAGGTACGAAAACTTGATATGAATGTATCTAGGAAGGGACCAAGAACATGAATTAATAAAATCTGCCACTGTACCTCTCAAAGCATATTGAATCGCTAGAGGAATGAGGATAAGATCCAAAAATATGATATTTAACCAATTATCAAACAAAAATATAAGTACCGCCATTTCCAATTCACTAGATACTATTATGACTAATGACATCATACATTTCCCTTAAATCAGACCAAAAAGATGATTTGATGTAAGAAGTAAAAAATTTCTCGTTTACAAAAAATATTTGCCTCAATGCATAGCCTTGATGATCCAAGAAAGAGTAGCTAACTTTTTAGTGTGTGATGCCTTTTCGGTTGGAATTAAGTTGGCTTTCCACATAGTTTTGATGTCAACAAAAGTATTTTATAAGAAAACAAAAGTACTTCATTAAGTATGAAAAAATTGGAAGAAGAAAATCAAATGAAGGTACAAGAGGATACCCACCAGAGGAAGTAAAAAGGTCAGAGGAAACTAAATCAAAACAGTCAGCGAAATTGTAAGACCCTTAATTTTAAATTCTAATTTATGTATTTTGAGAAATTTTGTGCTAAATTTCTGAGGCTTTTTAACCAATTTTTTGGCATTATGTGAGTTAAATACCAAAAATATATTTTTAGAGATCCGATTAAAATTGTTCATCGATGAATAATTTTATTGAATTACGGTGAATCATTTGTTGAATAAAAAATTTTCTGAGATGCAACATTTTTCAGAAAAATTCATCTGCCGATGAATTGCAGCGAGAGTAGATATTTTTTTTGAAAAGTAATTTGTGATGTGAGGTGACAGACGTAATGATGATTTTTATAAAAATATCTAGATATTTGTTTTATTTTTTATTTATTTATTATTATTATTATTATTATTATAATATATTATTATTATTATTTTAATATATATATACACCTAAGAAAGGAAAAAGGAATGAAGAGAAACATAATGAAAACGTTGCCTCACTGGATTCCTTTCTTCCTCCTTTACTGTTTCTAAATTTTATTTGTTTTCAAAACACACAAACACAAAAACCTTCACTTTTCTTCTAGATCTAAGCTTCGTTTCGAGAAGTGATAGAAGAGAAAGTTGCTCATTGTCACGCTGCGTGCTAGTGAGCTAGTTTTCGACGCGGTGTCCACGAACTTAAATTTTATCAAAATTAATTACGGTACCGTAATCGCGTGTTAGAGCTATCGTTAAGGTAAGAGCTCATTCCAAACTTTTAGTTTGCATTTAGGACATTAATTGTGATTTTGTGGAAAAGAAATTTGTTGTATTAGAGGTGTGATTTAGTGAAAAATTAATTTAATGTGATTATGAGTAATTTAGTGGAATTTAAATTTGAAGTGTGGTTTGTGGTGATTCAAGTTTGGTGTGATTTATATGTTCATAATTATTATTATGAATTTTTGAGATGTGGTTTATTTGTGGATTTTGTAGAAAATGAATTGATGAAATTTGGTGGTTTATGGGTAAAAATATGGAGTTTTGAAATTGGGTGAGTTATGTTTGAATTGTTGAAATTTAATTGAGGTGCTATATATGTGTTGTGGAATTGAATTGATTGAATTTGGTATGAATTGACGGTAATTAAATTTGATGTGTTTGAGTTACGTAATGAGTTATTTTCAAATAAATGAGTTTGAACTGGAGTTGAAATTTTACGAAAAATCTAGAGTTGTTAAAGTTGTGAAAAAATTCAAATTTTAACTAAGTTAAAGAGTTTGAGCAAAAAGATAGATTGAAATTAAAAATGGTTAGAGTTTAAAATACTACTCTTTTAATTACTCTATGATTGAGTTTAAAAAGAAAAAAAAAAGGTTTAGAGTATTTTATTAACTCAAAAATTTTGGTGCTTTAATAGTCGAGTGTGTGTATGTGAAATTTGGACAATATTTGTTTAATTTAGTTTTAAGTAAATAATATAGATTATTTGGTTTTAAAAGTTTGGTGTGTAAGAAAGATTTAATTTTAAGAATTTTGTTGTGTGTGAATTAATTTTATTGTGAACAAATTGTTATAAATATTTATGTTTATGTAGTTAGCTCCTTGAGTCTCGAAAATGAATCGAGACCGTTGGCACCGAGTTAGCGGTGGGGAGAACTCTGATATATTAATGTTGTTGTGGTGATTCATGGTTGAAAATTTTGGAGATTGAATATGGGTGACTAATGTTTGGAAATTTTGGTGAGTCATGTTTGGTGAAATTGATGTGTTCATAATTAATATTATGAATTTTTGTGAAGAAATTTATGTGTGACTTGGTGGAAAATGAATTTAACTCAATTTAGGTGTGAATGGAATTTGAAGTTGTGATTTATGTGTGGTTGTGAAAATTTTAATTGGTGTGAATAAATATGTTTGAGTATGCTCTGTGTTGTGTTTGAAAAATCATTAGTGTTAATTAAATGAGTATTAAAAATGGGGAATCTTTTAATAGCTGCATTTACTTAATGATTATGGTGAAAAGAGTTAGAGTATGCTCATGCATTTCATAGTACATGGTGACCGTGATGGGGCCATGGTGATAGTGGTGACCATGATGGGCCACGGGATGATGTCATGTGAATTGTTGGTTCATCTTATCCTTGCGGGGATTGTCGCGTCGTGTTGATCTGTGAGAGATTGCACTCTAGAATGTGCTGATCTGTGAGCGATTGCACTCTAGAAAATCGTGCTGGTCTGTGAGAGACTGCACGCTAGTAAATCGTGCTGATCCGTGAGAGATTGCACCTTGGTAATTAGTACTGGTCTGTGAGAGGTTGTACAATTATGATTTACGTTGTTCGAGGAGGGTTTTGGTTTGGAATTCTGGAATCATGCATTTTGGCTTATACGCATTGCATTAGAGTGTTTGATATGCGAGTTATGTTTGTTATACTATGATGATTGTATATACATATTCGGTTGTTGTTGTGATTTGCCGTAATTGCTTTGAGGTGTGAAGTTGGGTTGATTAAGTTTTGATGTAATTATGTGTTCATAATTGATTTAATGAATATTCGAAGTGTTGATTGATTCAGAGCTATTTTAGAACTGAAAATCTGCATTTTCTTTGTTGTATTCGGCTATGACAGTGCAGTTTGTTAAAACTTCATTTTTCAACATTGTTTATGCATTTTTGGACATATGAAAACTCTTTCGAGGAGTATGCTAAGACGAAAGGTTCTTTTGAGCATTTGAAAATATAAGAATTTATCTATGTGATATTTGTTAATTTCGGTAGGTGACCTTTACAATTATTGTGGAAATTTGGGCTTTGCCCTCAGATGAGAAACAGGATCATCCTACCGGTAAGTACACTGGAGATGGGAAAGTAGTTAGTCATACCTGACCGAAGCTGTGTCAGGAGGATCTTGCGGGGAACGTGGAGATTCACCCGGGTTGTGTAGTTTTTGTAGCATGATCAGATTAGGTGGTTGTATAAGGACTAGATGTCTTTCTTTTGTGATTGTATTTATTTCATTTTGGAAGATTGTATCTATGCTTAAACTGTTTGATGTCTTTTATTTCGATGGGTCCATGTTCCACTTTTTGATGTGACGTGGGGAAAGTTAAAATTCTTGGGCAGTGCTTTTGTACAGGTCTGCCGAGAATACCCCAGGGGTGTGAGCTATGTCTGATAGGCCTCATAGCCCCGGTGTATTTTGATGTTTAAATACTTTGGATTTTTATTTCAAAAAAAAAAATATATATTCTGCTGCTTGTAAATATTTGTTATCTTGGTCGTTATGTTATGACTTAAATATTTATCCAAAAGTATTTCTTTGTTTTTATAAAAAAAAATACACTTGCGCCGTTAAAAAGCGGGGTGTTACAGAAATCATCAGAATTAGGCAAATGCACGCTTAGGAAAAGAACACGCATTTGCCTCTAATGTTTGTCTCTGAAGTTTGAGTCTGAAGATTGCCTCAAAAGAATTCATTTGTCGCTGAAGATTCAGCGTGCTTTTTGAAGCTCAACATGTTTTTGCAGTTCCAAAGCCTTTGATAATAGTATTTGTGTGCAACCTATGATGAATAATATTTTTGCACAACCTCTGATGAGCAATACCTGTGCATGCTCTAATGAACAATATTTATGCATGTTCTGATGAACAGTATTTTAGCATGCTCTATTGAACAGTAATTTCAATATGATTTTGAAGTATGAAGCCATTCTTCAAGTCTACCTTTGAAGCTTATGTTTTGCTGACTCTGATGATTGCGACGCATTCCAAAGTGTTGCCTCTGATACATAGCACACTCTAAAGTTGCTCTAACTCTTATAAAGAAACAAATATTATTTGCTCAAGCCACTAATTCTAAGTCACTCAGTCTACCTCTAACTATCAAGAAATCAAATAATACATCATCTGACTCCAACAGTCAAGTTATACTCTGATGAAGAAAAATCAATGCCTTTGATGGAAAGTTGATGATTCTGATTTAAGATAAATTTTCCTTAGCTATATAAAAAATTCTAAAGGTTCAAGAACACGACCTGCTAATTGATCATGCCCAAATCAAATCAAGTGTATGAAGGAAGATCAGATTGCTCAAGATCAGATTCGAAAATCAAAAGAATATTTGGCTAAGGATCATATTATCAAAACATATATTTCAGATTATATTTGGAAGAAATATTTGTTGACCAAACTTGAATGAAGATACAATTCATAATTATTTTTAAAGAAAAACATCGTAAACCAAGCTAGAATGAATATACGATTCAAAATTCTCAAAGGTCTAAATTGATGCCCTAATTTCAACTATAAATAATGGACCAAGACTGAAGAAGAAAGATAAAAACAACACAAATACAAAACTAAAAAAATCTTAAAATCCAAAGTTGTTCAGAAAACCTCAAGAGCTCAACTTTCTAAGTATTCAGAGTTGAAGACTTTAAGTTCTGTCAAAGCACTCATTCAAAGAAAAATATTTTTAGTGTTTCATTGTTAGTGTGAGAAAATAATTGTAATAAATCTGCTTAGTAACCTAGCCTGATAGTTTCAAAATCATTGTAACCTATCCCCATAATAGTTTTAGTGTGCCTCAAATAATTTTTGGATCTTAGATTGTGGTGAGAAGATTTGCCTTGTAGGGGATCAAGGTGTTAGTGTGCCTTCAACAATATGAGGTCGCATATTTTGTGGAGAAGACTTCACTTGTAGGGTCAAGGTGTTGTATGTCTTCAACAATCTAGGGTTGTCTTGTTTTGTCGAGAAGGCTTGGCTGGTAGAGTCAAAGTGTTTATGTTCCTCAAAAAGTATGGAGTTGTCAAGCTATTTTTAGAATACTAACTAGTAGGGTTAAATGCTTTGTAATTCAATTTGTTGAATTAGTAGATTAAGTCCTTCTGAGTTAGGAGACTAGATGTAGCCAAGTTAGTGGTGAAAAGGGATAAATTACTTGTGTCACTTTACTTCTGCATTCCTTAGGTTTATTACTACTTATGCTCTAAGTCAACAAACTCGAACCAATGTTAATCAAATAATGAAAAAGAATCTAATATAGAGAAACACAATTCAACTCTCACTTCTCGTTAGAGCTGTCAATTTGACAAACCCGCTAATTATTGGCCCCAGCCCACATGTTGGAGGGGCAAACAAAATTTATAATTTAAAAGGCCCCCAACACTAAAAGCCCCTAAAAAAAATTTGAAATGTTTTTTTCGAGAAATAATTTTTTTCGATTTTTTCACCGGTAAAAAATTATTTGCAATTTGTTTTCAAAATTTTTTTTGATTCGGGAAAAAAAATTATTTTTTCCGAGAATTTTTTATTTATTTTTCTCACAAACTTTTGAATTTTTTTTTTATTTTTTTCGAGATTTTTTCAAAAAAAATAAATTTAAAATATTTTTCAATAGAGTGGTTGTCATGTGTCAATGTCAATGATTTTAAAAATCACTAAATAGTTCAAGATATGTAAAGTAATTAAATCTTAAATAAATATATAGAAATTGGTTCTCAATGTATAAAATTGGTTGTCATGTATAAAATTGGTTGTCATGTGTCGATAGAGTGGACTGATCCGCTTTGTCATTCCAATGTATAATAGAGGACGAGAAAGTTAAAATTTTTATTTTTTGTTGGAATTTAAATTGGAGACAAAATGACAATTTAGATTATAAGAGAACCAAATTTAAACTAATTTTGTAAATATTTAATAATTAATTTTGTTAATAAAAAATATGGATATATATAATATATATTATTAGGTAGCATGCCGTGAGAGCCAGTAGTAATGATACGGTTGTACATTATTCTTTATCATTGTGTTTCTTGTTTTGTAGGTGGGACACATTTGTTGTTGGTCTATTGTGTACAACTTTCTTCGTATATATTCACTTAAGCCCAATGTAGTCAAATTTGATGAGTCCACAATAAATAATGAAATTGGTATTCTAGAAAACATTTCAAAATGTTCCACAAAAGCATTGAGCTCAATTGAAGAAAAATCACTTCCTAGTGATTGCATTGATCATCTTGAAATAGAATGTAAAGTAGTCGATGGACAAGAAAAGGTTGTTGCATTTTCTAACATATAACACTTTTTATGTTAAGATTCTTGTTTTGTAGAAATAATTTAAGTGTTGAGTAAAACTCATAAATGGTATCAAAATGAGTGGGATAAAGTTCTCGTGATTTGGTTCATAGATATTATTATAATCTAGATTGTAGTCTTATTTATATAAAATTTGTAAGATCGTAAACTCTACTTTTATATACAAATTTAAAATAAAATAAAACTATAACTATTTGATACCGTTGTTATAATATAAAAGGTTCTTGTATTGTAGAAATATATAGTTTCTAACATATAAGTGTCTAGTGGGAGAAAAGGAAAACGGATTAAATGAATTGAATAAAATATGGCTTAATTTAATAGAAATGATGCCTTATATTTTCAAGTGTTTCTCAGGTACAAGAAAAGTCAAACATTATGAAACATCTGAAAATTTTTACTGACAAGAACAACTTGAAAGCACTATTTGCACCTGCATTGTGGGGGAGTGGTATGTCCGTAATTCTATTATTTTATTATTATTATTATTATTATTATTATTATTATTATTATTATTATTATTATTATTATTATTATTATTATTATTATTATTATTATTATTATTATTATTATTATTAACTATGAAAAAAAAAAATTAAGAGAGACATTGTTATCTTGATTTAAGAATGTTGATTCATGCAGGTCGTTGGTGTGATAATTGGTATAGTTCCTCAATTAAGAAAAGTTCTAATTGGTGAAAGTGCTCCTCTTCATATGCTTCATACATCTGTATCTATGCTGGGGTGAGCATTCTATATCACCTGCTTTGGTTAATATATTATTTCGAAACTTAAATTTTGACAACAAATCCAATTACATTTCGAAGAGTTAACACAATTCAAATAACTTATTAATTATGATAAGTGAATAATTAATGAATATAATAAAATGTCTTAAATCATTAAATCGTCAATTGAACATAACTAATTGCATTGTATATTTTAAAATTCGACAATTTAAGTCATAATTATGATTTTTTAAACTAAAATATGACAATATGATGTATTTTAAATTACATGATATAGGAGGATATGATGACATGAAATGATTTATAATCATGAAATTATAATACAACCCTCTAAAAACTCCAATTTAAACTTCAAAAATTATTCATTTTTGTAATTTAATTAATGCATATAGACAATTTTATATCATAAGAGTATATACCACATTATTTATAGTATATCACATCATTATATTTTTAGTTTAAAAATCTTAGAGAGATCAAAATTATCAGATTTTAAAATAGGATGACCAATTCTGAGAATTTATGAAAATAAAGACTAAAACTGCAGTTAAACCTATTTTATTTTCTTTGCACTCTTTTTCCCATTACCAATGTTTTATATTTTAGGGTTTTCTTGGTAAGACTTTTAATAAGATAGATGTTGTTTATGGTCTTGACTCCTTTACTTTGGATTTTGATCTAGTCCCCCAATTATTTTTGTAATTTTTTTTTCTATTTGAATGAGTTTTAAGTTGGATGCAAATGATAAATGATTGTCTTAAGGTGTCAATATAGTTGAGATGTCTCGACATTCATGTGATATTTTTGCACTATAATTTTTTTTTGATTAAAATATTTTTTTATATTATTGTTTTTTACCCTTTTCTTGATGTTCAGGGATGCATGTATTCCAACAATGATCTTAATAGTTGGGGCAAATCTTCTTAAGGGTAATTAATCAATTATTAATAGTGAATTTTTCCACCCTGTCTTTGATCTCTTGGATTTAAGTTCAATTTAGTTGTTAAATTGAAAATGAATAATGTGAGGGAATGATATTTTTTTTTTCAGGTTTAAAGGGAATAGGAAAAATGGTTCCACTTGTGGTTGGCATTATTTTGGTTATGTATGTTGCATTGCCATCAATAGGTATAGGAATTGTGAAAGGGGCAATTCATTTCAACTTGATAAGCTCTGATCCATTATATCATTTTGTTTTACTTCTTCACTATGCTGTTCCTCCAGCTGTATCCCTGAGTAAGTTTTTTTTTAATTTTTTTATCATACTTCAAAATTATTATTAGTACTTGTTTCCTCATGTATTTATCAAATTATTTCTATGTATAAATAAAATTAACATATAGTGTGTAATAGTACTAATAACACCTTTAAATGAAACTCAAATACTATGTTAGTAGTGTTGATCCATATATATATATATATTGACTTTTTAAAAAATAAATATGAGAATGCATTTATTCATTCATACTAAAATGAATTGAATTGCTTAACATATAAATTACTTTTGTTGAAAAGGTACTTATTTTATGAATGAATGTGTCAGGTACAATGACTCAATTGTTTGGAGTTGGTAAAAGTGAATGCTCTGTTATCATGTTTGCAACTTATGCCTCGGCTCCAATTTTGCTTACATTTTGGTGCACAGTCTTCATGTGGCTTGTACTATAAATAATTAAATACAGTATTCTCTTGCATTTAATTTTTGGTGATTCACTCATGCCTCACTGTTAAGGCACTGTGCCTGGAGAACCAAAAAAAAAAAAAACAAAACTATAGTTTAGCTAAATTAGCACTGAAGTAGAAGAGTTACAATATTTGCACAACATAGAAAGTGTGGATTGTTTTCATAAATACTAAGGTTTGCTAATCATATCAATAATACATAATTTATTATTTTTCCGAAATACTCCTAATTGTATTTCATCTCTTTTTTAACAAATAAGTAAACAATAAATTTTATGAAGGGTAAATTTAAAAAACTAATACTCCGTACATACAATATAAGTACATTAGCAAATGACACAAATATTAAGTAATGCAGTTAATTTTATTAATTATCCTTAGATCCTAACTTAATTGGTAAATGATAATATTATTAAATTGAATGTCTTATTTTGAGTTCGAATTCAAAATCTCCAGTTGTATATGAGTTTATGGTAGCATTTACTATTTTTTTTCTATGAACTAGAAACAAAATTGCTGACATTATAAAAATTATAATATACTTTTAAAATTATCTTTCGGTAATGATATGAGAAAGAGATTGCACCAATTGAAAAAAAAGAGTAATAAACAGTTGTGAGAGAAGAGGTATCTAGTGAAAGTTTTTAAAGAGATATTAAAGATCAAGCTCAATTGAATTGGAAAATTATAATTACTTCACTAAATAACTCTATATTAATATTTTTATATTTTTTGGTATGATCATTAATATAATATATTGATAAAATTAATGTCTATAAAATTTTTTAAATGAAATACAGCTTCTCGAGAGAAAAATACCTACAAAATATGTTTCAAATAAAACATCAATATAAGTTTATAATAAAAAATTTAAGTCTATAATAAAAATTTCATCGGTAGTGAATTATCAGTAATAATATTTGATCAGTGGCAAATTTTTCTGTAGAATCTACGGTCGTTCTTGAAGCAGGAACATCAATTCTACTCATACCTGATTTTAAAAAGTATACTAAATTTAATTAATAATAATATTATAAATCCATTTTTAAAAATACAAATTTTAATTATTTTAAAAAAAATTATTTACATTTCGAAAATTTCATATAAATTGAAAGTTTCGAAAGTTTTGAATTTTTTGATGTTTTATGGAGATATATGCTGCGAAAGTTTCGAATTTATAGAAATTTTCAAAGGTTTTTATAAAAACTAAAAAATTACGATTAACTTTCAAATTAATCAAAAGTTTTGAAATTGTTGCTGAATTCTAAAAAATACGTTTCGAAAGTTTGGAATTCATCAAAAGTTTCGAAAATGTAAAAAAATTCTGAAAATTTTATTTTTGAAACTTTAAAATTTTTCAAAAGTTTCGAAAATGTTAAATAAACTCACTTTTTTATATTTTGAATGGTAATTTTTTTTTTGTAATGTTCGAAAAAAAAGTGAATAATGAACTGGTAATTTTTGTGAGAGTTTGATAGATGATAAAAAAAAGGATAAAATAGTATTTTTAAAGGAAATGATGGAGTGAGAAGTGAAGATGGAAATAATGGAAATAATATTTTTATAAAATCTGAAGTGTTTAGCATTGATCAATGCTCTGGAGAGTTCATCTTAGAGTTAAGAGCATTGATTTAAGAGCATTGATCAAATCATTTTTTCCGTAACGATGACGACTGATTTGAAGAATATCTTAGAGTTATCTTGCAAGTATTGGTTAGTTTTAGCTTTTATTCTTGAAAAAGGAAGACGTTACAAACCTTTTCGACTTCATTAACTTTACTTTCATTAGTATCACGGATTCACGGTTCTATGTTTGGGAAAAAGAAATACGGCAGTACTTGAATGTACCGTCGTTACACAGGTTGTTTCGCCGTCTTCTTCGAATTTTCTTATGGGTTATTGGCTAATGGCCTTCGTTTTAATCGTTCTTGTAAAAGGTATTTTCAGAATTCTCAGGAAAATTACGTACTTATTTTGTACCAACGTCTAAACTGATCACCTTAACCAAACATACTCTTTCCAGAATTTTCAGGAACCTATTTTGGATTTTTCTGGACCCACATCGTTAGTATCAAATTCTCTAATGGCGTTTATAAAAGCGACAGACCGAGACCAAGTTAAATGGATCGAGACGATGTGGATGGGCCTTTGCAATGCAGGGCTCAGGAAAGTCCCCGGGCCCAGTCTGCAGAAATGTAGGCCTGGCAACAGGTAAATCTCTAAGCTGGAGCTTGGTTCACACCTAGGTGTGAGGGCTGAGACATGTGTGGAGCCTGTGCCAGTTCCGCTGGAGAAAATTGGCCAATTGTTACAGTCATTCATTCACATGGTCACATCATAAGTTGACTTAACAGAACGGGGCTTACGTCTTTGGTCCAACACTTCTTTTTGCGGAACCAAGTTTCTTTTATTTATTTACCAAGATGAACGAGTAATTCTGTTTGATAATTCATTATTATTAATTAATTAATGGGCATATAGTAAATTTTGAGTGTTCAATTACATAGGTACAAAATTTTGAGCATTGTTAATAGTTGTGTTATCGGAGTGATGCAATGACCAGCGATGGCATGCTTAGTTTAGATAGGCACTTTACAGCACTAAGGGGTGATTCACTTGAGAGTGCAAAGCAGGTTGATATACAAAGCAGAAAAAGAGTTGAAGAGAATTGCGATTTAGCATCGTACATGTCTAACCACACTTTATTCTCCTATTATGGTATGCCATTTCTGTATTTATTTTTGTGTTTAATATTTTCTTTTGGGTATGACTCATAGTTGTGAACATGTTAAGTTTGTATGTACCATTTAATTTGGTCTGTTAAGTCATCCATGAAGGAAGTTGTTTAAAATATTAAGATGCCACCTGACTTTTATCCAGCTTATTGTTCTGATTTTTTGTCTATATTTTTAATAATGCTTGGTGGGTGGAACTTGTAAGGATAGTTGTGGATGGAACATGGTTTAGTGAGCTTGTGTAAAGTGAAAATTTAGATCAAATTGTTACCCATTACCAAACACTTTGAAAACAATTTACAGAAGCTTTTTATGCTTAACCTAGTGAGTTTAGGCTAATTCAATCCCTCAATGTTGGCTTGTAGGGTAAAAAATGCATTCCACTAAATAACTACTATTTAGGCCAAATCTTTATCCACTGTGGAACTCTCAACATCATATATGGTTCAATTAGAGTTTTAGGATAGACTTTTATCACTATTATTAGGATACCATCTTAGAAATTTTCAATAGGTTTTAACTCAATCCTAAAAGCTATCTCGAGGGGTGAGAACTGATCAAGCCTTAGAAGGACTAATTTGACTATCTCCATGTAAGATCTCAACTCCCCAAATTTCAGGATAGAACAACTGGAGTGTTGAAAAATGTAGGTGGTCCAATAACAACTTCATTTCACGACTAGGATTGAACATCTAGATAGCGAATAAATGCGGGTCGCACAATTACAGAAGTGTAATTCGTTGACAGATATTCGGTCATTGATAATTCTGTATTATATCTTCGTATCCAATATATAGTGGTCTTAAAACATTGAGATGCTTAACACAATTTCTTTCCAAATGAATATCCATGATGGTACTGTTGTTGTGGTATATAATTTACAACCATACATTGTGAATTTGTAACATTGGCCTATTCTTATATGCATGACCAAGGATGAGGATGTTTCACAATATCAGGTAGCCGAGGAAGAATTGCAAGAATTAGAAAATGCTTGATATGAACTTGTAAAGAAAACCAAGGAGATTGCAGAGAATAAAGCGATTTCCGAGGTTCAAGTTTCAGAACCTTACTCCACTGAGAATGCTGTGCATAATGTCAATGTGCCTTCTACATCTAAGTCAAATATCTCTAGGAACAAAAGGAAAGGAAAGAAGAAATCTGGTTCAAAGAGGTCAAGGATATTTGGTTAAAGTGAATCTGATTAGAATATTGTTCAAAACAGTTGAAGGAACTGATAATTCTGCTCACATTTTTGAAACTTCTTCTGTGGGAATGTGTAAATGATTGTTTATTAACATCATGTACAATGTGTAAATACTGGTTTATGTTAAATGCTCTAATTCAGTTGTACATGATGTTAATATATGGTAGCATGTTCACATCGAATACTATTTCTTGTTGGAATTATTACGCTATACCTTTGTTTCCTTTGACATGTTTTCAAATAATGGTTTTGCTCATTCAATTTTGTTTTGCATATTTTTAAATATTGATTTATGCGCTATGTAGCACCAATACCTCTGATCAAATGCGTGTACCGATGTCTAACACGTGTCAGTGTCCGACGCCAACACGACACCGACACCTTAATTACATTCAATTAGTTCATTTTCTCAAATTATTATCAGTGTCGATGTGTCAGTGTCGTGTCTGGTGTGTGTTAGTATCCGTATTTCATAGTTTTCGCACATGTGTTGCTCTAGTCTCACAATTATTTATATTGAAAATGACAAGAATGGCATGAAACATTAAACTTAATATTGCACAATTAATCACAAGCAATTGGAGATTATATTGGTTCTCATACATTAAGAGGGAAAACTAAGTAGGATGCAAATTCTTGAATGACATTCTTTTGGTGACCTTAACAGCAATGAGAGCCAAAATTGTAGCTGTTGGTACAAAGATAACATCAAGAATGGCTTTCATAGCACTTAGCTGAGGCACAGATTGTCCTGTTCTCTTAGCTATCATAGCTGCTGGAGGTGTCACTATTCCAGTAATCATCATAGCATCATCTACTTTGCTAAGATTGACATTCTTCAACATGAAGTCACTGAAAATTTTATTCTTATTTTCTTCATTGGATTCATTCCATTGTTTAAAAAAGTCCTGTTTGTTGCAAACATGTCAAATTAAGAAGGGATGCATGAAGATTAAAAAAAAAATACAAAATAAGGGATTAGTTAATTAATTGACCTCAATTTCGTTGTTTGATGGTACATCGTAATGCTTACCAGGCAAGGCCATGTTGATAGTGCTATGAAAAAAAATAATTGTTAGAAACAATCAGCAAAACTTATATCAATGAACATAGTAAGAATAAGGAAGGAAATTAATTTTACATTTAATTAAATTAATCCTTAATTTTCCATGACAGTATTTTAGATGGATCTTTTAAAAATAATTTTTCTTGAAAATTTATTTTCATGTTCATGAACTAGATAAAAATAAATTGTTTCCCTATTTTGTCCTTTGCTTTTGACAAGTACAATTATTAAAATTTGCATTAAAATCAAATGGCATACTTACATGATGATATCAAGAACGGCAGTGTGAAAAGCATTCACCCTCACCAACTTCAAATGATTGAGTAATTGTACCTGCCAATTTCAATGATATTTAAAACCTAAAGGAAAAGTTAATTGTTATATGGATATCAAGTCAACCAATAATATTAGCATTGTGATTTACAAATATATACTTCCTCCCTCAAAAAGAAAAATTCTACAATCTATATATTTGAGAAATAAAATAAACAGAAAAAAAATATCTGGCAAATAATATGTAAAAATTTTGAGAAAAAATGTTTTAACACTTTCAAAATGTGAAGACACAAAAAATAATTATAATTCTTAGATATTAAAATATATTTAACTTTTGAATAAACAATGATACAATTTTTGTAATCTCCAATTTTTTTCTTAATTAATGATAACAGTATCGTCATTTTTTTGTATAAGTATTTCTGATAAATAAAATTGACTCAGACTATTTAAATTTTTTGTTCCGTCTATGCTCTTCTCTGTCTCGTGCATATTAAGTTTGTACCATTTACTAAATATAAAATATTTTTGTAATGATTAAGAGTATACCAAACAAATAATTAATATATATATATATATATATATATATATAACCACTGATTTACTTTATATTTGTCTAAAAAATAATCTTGAAAAGAGGTTCCTATATAAATGCTATTTCTTGATGTGAATCTATTTATATAATGAGACAATTGTTTTGCTAACATGAATTATAATAGAGCTTAATTTAATATTTTACAATATAAACATATCATAGTCACTTATATCATTATTTTAAAAGTGATTATTATATAAATTAAACATTTTTAAATATTAAATAATTATAATTTAATATCAATGTAAAAATCATTTATATTGATAATGTATATAAATTAAATTCATTATACGGAACGATAGAGCACATGGTTACTGCACTCTTTACAAATATGTATATGTTTTGGTTACTTTTTCTTTATAACAATATTTAAAGAACATTGTGATCAAATTCTCTTCACATAAACCCCAAAATTAGGCATGTGGTCTTGCAAAAAAAAAATGTAGAAAAAAAGAAAGAAAAAAATCTAGTTTGTTTTTGGAAACACAAACTTTTAATCACTAACCTTGCAGCAAGGTTCCCCAGTCCTCTATCATTGCAGTAGAGGATTTTCATTAATCAAGAATAGTGGAACCTGTTTTGGAACGAGCATTATACAAAGTCGATTTTACATTTTATTGTTTGTTCTCTTCCTTCTATACTTTTTAGCCCCATTAGAAAGAACTTTTATGAATTCTCCTTCTGACTCATTAATCTCTTCATCATATCCCCATAGAGAGGTTAACATTTTAATATCTTGTTGCATTTAAGGTTGGGCTTGATGAGCTTCTCAAATATATTTTCTTGCAAATTTTTCACGATCATTCATTGTTACAGACTTTAGGGAATTATTATCATCTTTTGGAACAACATTATGATATGCATAAATTTTCTTTGTATCATCATAATTGAAACGAGCATAACTTTTTCATTCAGAATTATCCTGTGCAAGTTGTTCCTTCTCATCTTTGGTGCTCCGCCAATTGATAGGACAAAGGTGAGTTAGGGTGCATTGATTCATGATAGAAATCATAATATAAGTTCAATTTTATTGTTGCAATTTCCTTCATCGTTATCCTATTTAATTTGATTGGCTTGCAAATTCATATTATGAGAATCTCGAGTGTGCGAGTGATGCGAGCATTTGAAAGATGGCAACGAGGATGAGAGAAACGACAACAAGGGTTACTTGGGAGAGAAAACAACACTCATTTTTTTATTTTCTGGATGAGTCATAAAATAAGCCACATGGAATTCGTGGGGTGTCAATTCTGTGTACATGTTATACTGCTTTTTTAGTGGAATATTAAAATTAAAATTAAATATAAATATCATAATGATGTTCATAGATCAAGATTTTTTTTTACAAGGTAAGAGGAGGAGAATATATAAATACGTTGCAAATTAAATGACATTATGATATATCTCGTTCTAAAATATAACCAACAAATTTGAAAAAAATGTATGTATTTTATTTAAATTTTCAATTAAATATATTTACTTTTTATTTATATTTCAAAACAGTAGGAGGTATCTTATTTTTTTTATTGTTGTTTTCATATTATTAATACATGTACTATAAAAACATTAAATTTTATTTCTTTTATTCATAGTGTTTATATTTTTATAGACAAAAAACTATTGTTTTTTTTTTTTTATAGTATCTTTAATTTATTAATTATCTCAATTAATTTATTTCTCTCTATTAAAATATTATAATAATTTGAACAAAACAACAATTAATACTATTTTAATTTTTGAAACTTAAACTTGGACATGCAACGGGGTTAAAATTCTTGGATAAGTTTTGTCACTTATTTGGATTCAACTCAATTCAAATTATTAGTCTTTACAGGTAATTTGTAAGAAAGATACTTTAATAAAAATTAATATTTTTTTTATTCGTATATAAAATAGTAAACAAAAACTTGCACACATTTATGATGATCAAATTTAAATTTAAAATATAATATTTAATTTAATAATATCGTTATTTTTCAAGCGAACTAGATTTTACAGACTAAAAAATACTATATTAATTATTGAACAATATATTTATTTAAGATTTAATTACTTTACATATCTTGAACTATTTAGTGATTTTTAAAATGTTTGACATTGACACATGACAACCAATTTTATGCATGTCAATTTAATGATATCCACATGTTTATGTTCATTAACATTTTAATTATGTATTTTTATTTATTTATTTAATTCTTTATTTTAATTTTAAGTGACAATTTCATTTTTTATGTTTTAAAATGTCAACAATGTTATTATTTTGTTACAAAAATTTAAAAAATTCATCAAAATTTTCAAACAAAACCCATAAAATTAATTATATTATTTAATATAATACAAATTTTATCAAATTTATAACTCAAATATTCAAATAAACTCATATTAGTCATTCTTTATTTGATGTTGTTAGAGATGAAAATATGAATTTATTTAAAGATTTAAGTTATGAATTTGATGAAATTGCATTATATTGAGGATGATAATTAATTTTATGGGTTTTGTTTGAAATTTTTGATTAATTTTTGCCAAAAATAAGGATAATATTGTTGATATTTTAAAACATAAAAGATCAAATTGTCACTTAAAATTAAAATAAAGGACTAAATCGAGAAAAAAAAAAATAAAAGACTAAACATTTATTGAAATTAAATTAAGAGACCACATGTGGTATTTAACCTAAATTCTAATACATTTTTAAATTTTTATAATTTCTTATTTGTTAGTATATTGTAACTATAAGTACATTCTAATAAATATTTTGGAATATGTTTGATACTGATGAATGTATTTTGAGTTTTTTTTATGATAGTAGTGATTTTGTTTTGATATTTAATTTTGTTGATTCACTATAATTGTATTTATTATTTTTATAAAAAGTTAAAATAAATAAAAGTATATTTTGGATGGACAGACTTACAAATAACCAACCACGAAATGAGGTATGATGATATTTTAAGTTGATTATATAAATTTATTTGTCCTACCTTATTTTTTAACATGTTAATAATAGAGTGGACTGATCCGCTTTGTCATTTCAATATATAATAGAGGATGAAAAAGTTAAAGTTTTTATTTTTTGTTGGAATTTAAATTGGAGACAAAATGACAATTTAGATTATAAGAGAACCAACTTTAAATTAATTTTGTAAATATTTAATAATTAATTTTGTTAATAAAAAATATGGATATATATAATATATATTATCAGGTAGCATGACGTGAGAGCCAGTAGTAATGATACGGTTGTACATTATTTAATTAGTTGGCTCTATTATTTGTATAGTTTACTCAAATTTCTATAAAGTAATGGCGTTGCATACACTTCCTCACACTATCCCGTGTTTTTTCTTTCTCTTGCTTCTATTGTTAATTGTTCTACCGCAGAAATGGTGCTAGCTGGTCAACTTAGTACTGAACTTGAGATTAAAGCATCTGCTACCAAGTTCTATAATGTATTTGCATCACAACTTCACGAAATGGAAAATATTAGTGAAAGAGTTCATGCAGGCAAGCTGCAACAAGGTGATGACTGGCATCACTCTGAGACGGTTAAACACTGGACGTATGTTATAGGTAATTTGAAAATAATTTGTGTTTCATTTTTCATTTTTTATTTTTAAACTTAATTATACTTTTGATCCTCTATATATTTTTTATCCTGCATTTTTAAGCTTATATTTTAAGTTATTTGATTCATTTTAGTCAATTATGCAATTTTTTAATTGATTTTAGTCCTTTTTTTTAAAAAAAAATTATGCAAATATTAATTGTTCTACTATAAATTTTATCCAAATTTCTGTATAAATTACTGACCGCTGAGTACGCATGACTAATTAACTACATTTCTAAAACATGAATGTTGTGTGTATTTTTAGATTTAGCAAAGTTAAATTCGTGTTATTTTTTATTTATTCTAATAATTTGACAATGTCTTTTTAATAATATAAAACAATGACACAAGATGTAATTAATAAGTGTCTAGACCGAAACAGTACACGTCTTAAAATCAACGATAATAACTAAAAAAATTGGATTTCTTATTTTTTTTTATTCTTTTCTCTCTCATATTAAAAGAGATAGACACAGTCTTTTCTGTGTAATATAATTTTTATAAAAAATATTTTTATATTATTTAAATCTTTATTTTTTATTTTTAACATGAAAGAGAAAAAGAGAGGATCCAAACCATAAACAAATAACTCCTCCATAAGACTTTAACAAAACAAATATATTAAATTATTACTAACATTTAAAACTTAAAATGTTGATAAAAGTTAAATCAACAAACAATGGCACAACATGTAATTAGCAAGTGACTAGGCCGAAACAGTACAAACATCAAAATCAACAATAATAATCAAATAACCCTCATTTTTGTTTGCTTTGAGAGCACCCTCCTGAAGACTTTAACAAATTTTTTATTGAAATAATTATAGACGTTCAAAACTTAAAATATCGATAAAATTAAAAATAATAAAAAAAAGGCACAAGATGTAACAGGTGTCAGGTGATTAGGCCCAGGTAGTACATAAACAATAATAAATTCAATTTATTTGAATTTTTTAATAGACTTTAATAAATAAATTATGAATAAGTTAATTGCAAAACTTGTAATTAATATTGAAGCGTTAACATATCTCAATTACAATTATTGAGATATTTCTTTGATTTTTTTTCCATAAATTGGATTCTGCTTGAGATGATCTAGAGATCCAAACGAGTAATTAAGCTTTTATTTTAGATTTATAATTTTTCTAAAAAAGTAAAATATTTGAAATGAATAAAATCGTAAAAGAAGAACATAAAAATATATTTTATTTTAAGGGTTTAGTAAATTTATAATCCTTATAAAAGTTTAATATTTAATTTTTAGTTTCTACAAAATATATTATTTTACTGTAACATATTGCTTATAAAAAATTTATAATTTTTAATAAGAGATAAATTAAATACGAATTTTTAATCTTTTGATGTTTAATAAAATTATATTTAATTCATCTTTAATTAAAATATTTTAAATTTTTGTGGAACACTCTTAAAATGTTTGCAACAATTCATCTGAAAGGTAAACATTAATTTGAGTTAAAAAACAATTATTAAAAATGAAAATTGAAAAAATACTTGAAAACTAAAAAGTCCAGAAATTTATATGTAGAATAAAAATAAAATGTTGAATTTTTTCAAGAATTGAAACTTATTTAACTCTTTTAAAAATAATAATCATTATCTTTTTCTATTTTATTTTTAATCTAATCTTTTTATTTGTTTCTTATTTACAACATTTTTATTGTTGTTGGTATTCATTTTGCTTAACAATGCAGATGGCAAGGTACAGACATGTAATGAGACGGTTGAACTTGATGAACAAAACAAAAAAGTGATTTTCAATCTCTTCGGTGGAGATATTGGCAAGCACTATAAGGCATTTAAGTTCATCCTAGAAATATTTGATAAGATTGATGGAGGTGCAACTATTAAGTGGACTATTGAATATGAGAAGATCAATGAGGATATTGATCCCCCAAATGGCTACATAGATTATCTTAACAAAGTCACTATAGAAACGGATGATCATCTTGCCAAGGCATAGCTCCATAATAAATTAAGATATAACGTAACAAATAAGGATATTAATGGCCTAATTGGTTTGCCTTTGGACAATTAGTGTTTATATATATATATATATACTACTTGGTGTGATGTTTGTAATTGCATGTATATTTGCTTTATGGGATCCTTCGCTTTCGTTTGTATGGAATAAATGTGTTGGCGATGTTTTGAAGAGTGTGTATTGAATTATGTGAGACAAACAAATGAATGTTTGTGTTTAATTATTTGTACTCTATATGTCTTTGTAATGTTTTCTAATTTACAACAAAATGTGCTTATCTAAAAACAACTAAGTCCTTACAACAAAATCATTTTTTTAAGGAAAGAGATTAAGTGTTACAATAATTTTTTTCTAAAAAACTAAAATGTGCTTTTAAATTTCCTTTCAAAATTAATTTAATTATTTTTTTATACAATAAATTGAATATTTATCATTAAAATAAATGTTACATTGCAACAAATTAAAGTTACAAGTGCGAAAAATGGAATCATCGCCGCAATTCAAAGCGTAGGAGCAGTTTATGCGATAATCTCATTCACACACTTTAGCATTTATCTTCATCTTTACATCAACAATTAAAGTCATATGGCCCGACAGACCATTACAAACTTTTTCTATAAATTGATTTCAAACTTTGTCTAAAATGATCATATCAGTAGTATTTATAGATCGAAAGCTAAAACCCGAATTTTATCAGCTATGATTCTAGCCAACTAACTACGGCATTCAGCTATACTCGTGGTGGTCGTTTTTGAGTTCGTGGTCTGTTACAACTTGTCTAACTTGCCCACATTTTGTGACCAATTATGTTGTCTATGTGCGCTTTTGTCTCTTCTTTCATCATTGTCCTAGAAAAATATAGGACTTTGTGCGAATTTTCAATTGGTATGGGTGATAATTTATATGGATCAACAAGTCTTGCATATCATGCATGATATGCATGCTAATCTTTTTTATGTTTGTGACTATTTGAAAGAATGCGTGTTTGCCTATCTACCCTGTATTCCAATAGTAGAGGTAAACGTGTCTTATTTAAAATAATATGTTAAATCTGTTATGACATATTTTATATAATTTTGAAGATGAATACGTTGATTTCCTGTATATTGAACTCCTAATTTGATCCATATTCATGTGGACTAGTTCTTACTTAATATTTTAGGTACTCTAGAGTTGAAAAAAATTCGAGAAAAATCTCGTTGCCGTGTTGCTTGTTCCATAACGTTATATGGGAGAATAATATAAAATTGTAGTTCTTAGAGTGTTTTTTTAAGTATCACAGGCTTTTAATTATATTATTTTTCAACTTACTACTATAATTTTTATTTTTAATAGATGTGGATTTTCCTACAAAATAAAAATTAATTGTAGCAGATTTCATTATTTTATCTCCGTGAATTCTTCATTGAAATTATTTAACTTGACGCATTAGGAAATATTTTCTAAAATTACTAGAGATTAAAAATTATAATTTAACAACTAGTTGTTCCGTCGTTATAAAAGAAATTATTATTTTTCCAACATAATTATTTTGCCAGTAGTAATTTTTTCAAAAAAGAAAATATCTTCACATTTTAAAACAATTGACCACATTTAGCTTAAAGCCTTGGATTAAAATTTGGGACGTTAAATTTAGCTAAACGCCCTGAATTTGGTCTATTACCCAATTATTGTGATTACATTACAAAATATTTTCTGATTCACTAAATTATTTAAAAAGCGTGTCTTGTTTTTTTGGTACATATAAAATGTGTCCTTGATTTTATGGAATAATTTTTATAATATCTTATAAATTTATGGAAATTAATATTATGCATTAATTAATTTGTTATGCGATTTTGAAATTTTGATTTGATTTCGTGAACTTTTATTGTTATGCTTATTATGTGCTTATTTTGTTCTGCTTATTTTTTTGAAACAAACTTGGTCTGTCTACTTGAACTAATATTTTTGTTTTTCTTAATTTCTATAATTTATGCGTAAATGATGCAATTAAATAATTAAGTTATGTGTCTCTTAGAATTGAAGAAAAAGTTGGATCAACTTTGATGAATTTGATTCAAATTTAGGACTAAATACATCAATTTTTGTTGACTCTAGTGTCTCTTATATATAAGACTAGATATAGTTAATGGTTAATTTTAGAAGACAAATGGGAGGAATTTAACATAATTTAGAGGAGTGGAGACAAGACCAACATTCTCAAATGTGTTAAAAAGCCTTTTAATGACTGTACTTGATTGTTACCTTAAGTAATAGACTAACATGAACACATGAATAGCTACCTTGATGACTCATCATCTATGAAAGAAACAACAATAGTTCATTATTATTAATCTTGTTAATTGTGATAATTTTATTTTATCTAATTATTTTTATTGCTTAAAAAAGTGTTAATCTTTCTTTTACATTTGGAACATATTTCTTTCGATGTGTGTGAACTTGTGCTATCCATGAAAATTATTTGTAAAATTATTTTGTATATATTATAGTACATGTGTGTTGGTAAAAAGATATTAATAGTATGAATATTCATAACTTAGCAAAGATTAAATAGGTCAATTTTCTAAATGCATTGATTTTATTTTTATAATATATGTTTGTTTGTTTATTTATATCATTATTTATTGGATGTGATCTATGTTTTATTTACTTAATTATATGGTATGACAATGATAAAATAATAATTCCCTACGCAATGAATTAATTGATGATTTATTGTTATATTAACTATTTGGTTATGGCACCGTACGAGGCCTTGTTTGGGCGTAAGTGTCAAACTCCCTTGTGTTGGTATTAGAATGGTGAAAATTTGATTGTAGGATCAGAATTGGTAGAACAGATCGTAGCCAAGGTTTATATTATTCAAAAAAGAATAAAGACAACACAAAGCAGACAAAAGAGTTATGGCAATCAGTGATGCAGACCTCTGGAGTTTCATGGGGGTAAACATGTATTTTTTAGAGTAATGCATACTACTGGAGTTGGTAGGGAATTGAAGTCTAATAAGCTTACTCCAAATTTTATTAGGCCATATCGAATTCTTCAACGTTTGGGCCCTATAGCTTATTTGTTGCTTTACCTCTGAATTTGGCCAATCTGCATGATGTGTTATATGTGTCACATATGAGGAAGTACATAGCTGACCCTTCACATAATATAATGCCAAATGATATTCATCCAAAGGAGAACATGTCCTTTGAAGTTCCACCAATGAACATTGGAGACATAACTAACAAAATTTTGATAGGCAAGAAGATTTTGTAGGTGAAGGTGATATGAAATCAAGAGACTGGACATGCTATATAGGATTCGGAGGAAAAGATGGGGGAGTTTTATCATGATTTTTTTGCGACTGTCTAGTTTTCAGGAAGATACCATTTTAAAGGGGGTAAGTATTGCTAAACCCTCTAAATATTATATATAAATGATTAACATCTATTTTTATATTTAGTATTTTTGTTTAATAATTAATTGCTTTGTTTGATGAAACTATTAGTTGAATAATTTAGTTACATTAGAATTTATAGAAACTAGGAGATTGTAGAATGGGTGTGACCTAACTAGTCTTTTTCGTATATAGTTGCCCAAGCCTATCCCGCAAAGATTTAGCATTTGTCCCCTCACCAATGTAGTTCAACATGTTATCATCAACCTGCTAACAAATGTACACATCTATTTGTGTAGTACAGTCCACTAATAAACATTCTTATTATTTAGTTTCGCTGCATCAAGCACAAGTTGGTGAAAATTATTTGTTGGAACCAAATTCATTTTATACTTAGAGTTTTTATGATAACAAGAGTATTTTATGAGAACAATATACTTGACTTCAAAGAGTATGAAATGAGATATGGTCAAGATTCGTAGAATATTTGAACAACATTTGAAGAAGATTTGTAGAACATTTGAAGAAGATTTGAAAATAATTTGATGAAGATTTGAAGAAGATTTGGTCAAAATTTATTTACAACAAAATATGAATAGAAACAATTTGAAAAATTTACAAACGCAATCTGAACAAATTACGAATAGAATCAATCTGAAGAATTTACAATCTCAATCTAAACAGAAAAGGAACAAAATCAATTTGAAGAATTTACAAACACAATTTGTACAAAATACAATTCTGAATTAAGCAATGACTAAATTGAAGCCCAGATTTTAACAATAAATTGATACTCAAGGCTGAAGAAGAAAAACATTGAAATGCAAAAAAAAGTAGTCTTAGAGTTCAAAACAGAAAAATACTTGTTCAAGTTAGAAATATTTTATGGATATTTTTCTTAGAGTGTCAGATTTTTATTATCATCACCTTTTTAGAAGCAATTACTCAAGTTCCAATCTTTTGTATACAACCCGATAGTGGTTTAGTTTCTTTTTCAATTTGGGGTTGTCAAGTTGTTAGATGAAGACGTGGCTTGTATGGTCAAGGTGATTAGTTCCTCAAAAGTTTGGGGTTGTCAAGCTGTTTGGGAAGACTGACTTGGAGGGTCAGGTGCTTTGTAATTCAAGGTATTTAAATTATTGGATTAAAGCCTTATGAATGAGGGGACTAGATGAAGCCAAGTTAGTGGTAAACCAGGATAAATCTACGTGTCAAATTATTTATGCTTTCATTGTTTGTTATCTTTGAATCTAATTGCTTCTACTCCAAGTAAATCACCAAGACTAAACTAGTTTTATTTATTTATTTATTTATTTATAAATTATATAAAAAAAGTTGTCAACTTTGGAAAACACAATTCAACCACCTTATCATGATTACATCTTCAATCGACATCAGAGCTCGGTCTCAAGACTGAGCACTTTACAATGTTTGAGAAAAAATCTAAGGGTTCAATATGTTTGGATTTAGTGCAGAAGCTGCTGGAGGAAACATCAACAGACCACCTTTGTTTGATAGAGAATGTTTTGAGTATTGGAAAGACAAGCTGAGAAGTTTCTATATTTCATAAGTTCCTGAACTTGGGGACTTAGTGGAAGATGGTTATATTGCTCTGAAGAATACTTATGGTATTGAAATTCCAAGAAATGAGATGAATGATGATCAGAAGATGATGTACAAGATGCATCATAAGTCCAGAACATTCATGATAAATGTAATCACCTTGAAGGAGTTTGACAAGTGCACTAACAAGGAGACAATAAATACTATTTATGATAGTTTGGTTCTGAGCTATGAAGGAAGCAAGCAAGTTCAAGAAGCAAAGTTCAAGATTCTAGTCAAAAAGTATGAGTTGTTCAAGATGAAAGAAGATGAAGATATTGAAACAATGTTTTCCAGATTCCAAACACTGGTCTCAGGATTAAAGGTACTTGAGAAGAGTTACACTACAGTTGTAAAGGTGCAAACGCGAGAAGGGGGTTGAATTGTGTTTGCCAAAGTTGACAATTTTTTGATAATTTATAAATAAATAAATAAATAAAACTAGTTTGGTTTTGGTGACTTACTTGGAGTAAAAGCAATCAAATTCAGAGGTAGCAAGCAATGAAAACATAAATAATTTGACAATTAGATTTATCCTGGTTCACCACTAACTTGGCTACATCTAGTCCCCTCGTTCAGAAGGCTTTAATCCACTAATTCAAATACCTTGATTTACAAAGCACCTGACCTTCCAAGTCAGTCTTTCCAAACAGCCTGACAAACCCAGACTTTTGAGAAACTAACCACCTTGACCCTACAAGCCAAGTCTTCTCCTAAAAATCTGACAACCCTAGATTGAAGAAGGAACTAAACTACGATCGATTTGATAACAAAATATTGGAACTTAAGTAGTTGCTTCTAACAAAGCTGATAATAATAATAACTCTCACACTCAAAGAAAAGAACATTAAGAAAATACTTCTAACCTGAACAAGTGTTTCTCTCTTTGAATTCTAAGATGAATTGAGAACTTTGAGCTTGAATTGCTCTTTTCTGTTTTTCGATGCTTTTCTCCTTCATCCTTGAGTGTCCATTTACAGTGAAAATTTGGGCTTCAATTTAGTCCTTGTTTAATTTTGAATTGTATCTTGTTCAAATTGAGTTTGTAAATTCTTCAGATTGATTCTATTCCTAATTTGTGTAGATTGAGTTTGTAAATTCTTCAGATTGATTATGTTCATATTTTGTTTAGATTGCGTTTGTAAACTTCAGATTGATCTTATCCATATTTTGTTGTAGATAAGTCTTGATCAAATCTTAATTAAATATTCTTCAAATGTTGATCAAATATTCTTCAAATATTGACCATATCTTCTTTTCAACTTGGTCAAAGTTTTTCTTCAATTATAAATATGAATAAAATCTTATTTTAGATTTTCATCGATTATAAATTCAAATCAAATCTGATTTTAGATTTTCTTTAATTATAAATTTGAATCAAATCTTATTTTAGATTTTCTTTAATTATAAAATTGAATCAAATCTTATTTTAAATTTAGTAATTTTGATAACATCAAAACTCTAAATATAAAACCAACCCAGTTGCAACAATCTTCCCCTTTTTGATGATGACAAAACTTGTATTTTTTATAACAATTTTTCTTTATAACATAATATAAGAAAATATAATGACTAATGTAAAACTAAACTACTTTGAAGTGATCACAACATCAGTCAGGTATGAAGGTAAGGTTTAGGTTTTTCTTGATGAAGTAAGACATATCTCCAGGTAGTGGTTTGGTGAATATGTAAGTCCATTGGTGTCCAGTCTCTACAAATTGAATGTTTAGTATCCCTTTTTAAACAAAGTCCCTAATGAAGTGGTGTTTGATCTCTATGTGTTTAACTATAGAATGTAGGATAGGATTTTCGGTTAGACAAATGACAAAGGTGTTATCGCAATAGATGTTTTTTTCTCTTACTTGACCAAGATATTAAGTTGCCACCTAAAAATGTGCAGTCACCATTATTGCTCTTTCTCTCAAGTTTATCTCTAGTATAATCAGAATCACAATATCCACTAAGTTTGTACTTATGAGATTTCTCTTAAAAAAAGATAAGGTTGGTAGTGCCTTTTAGGTATCTAAGGATTCTCTTAACAACAGTTAAATGTGATTCCCTATTGTTAGCTTGAAATCTTGCACATACACATACACTAAATATGATGTCAAGTCTGGAAACGGTAAGGTAAAGTAGGGATCCTATCATTCCTCTATAGGTATTTTGGTCAACGTTTTCGGCTGAATCATTTTTTTTAAGTGAAAAAGTAGGGTGCATTGGTGTAGTCATAGGTTTGCAATTAGTCATCTTAAACTTCCTAAGAAACTCTTTGGTATATTTAGCTTGATGAATGTATATACCTTTTTGACTTTGCTGAATTTGTATCCCTAAAAAGAACTTAAGTTCTCCCATCATACTCATTTGAAATTCAAGCTGCATCAATTTAGAATAATGTCCCTATTGCTAAAATTGAAGTGAAAAATCGAAAACCCTATCAAATAAAATCCAAAAAATATAAAAATACCACAAAAAATAAAATCAAAAACCCTATTCCTTGATTTTTTTGTTGCTTCTGATTTTCTGGCAAAATTTTGAAGCAATCCGAGATAGTCGTCTGAACATTGGGTTTTTTGACAAGCAACGTGCCTAAGAGCTCGCAAACAAGCATATCCGACCTGTAGAGCAACAAAATGCAAAGTACAATTGTTAGGATGGTTAGTAATAATCTAAACCTGGTTAATATTGTTATTAGAGAGTCTCCAACAACGACGCCAATTTGATCTGTTGTCGCACACGAGTCAAATACATTTGATAAAATATAAATAGAGGTAATAACTCAATTCGTTTCGCAAGGACTTCTGATATGATAATAATAACCAAATTAAAAGTTGAAATTAAAAAGGGGATTTTTAGATTTTTGATTTAACAGATGAGCAAAATGATTAATCCACTTATTCGAGCTTCAGACCTATCACAGATTCTATCAATGAGTTTAATTTCTAATTTGTGATTCTATTCTTATTTGACTATAGAATTGATCAAACAAGCGTAATCAATCCTATGTGAATTCGGTTTCTTTGATTGGATTAAGCATCACAATCATCAAAATATTATAATTAACGATCAAATGTCACAAAATTATAATTCAATTAAATTAGAAACCGAAACCAAATTCTGTCAAATAAATTTAATCGATCCTATTGAAATTCAATTTAAGCAATCAGAATATCAATATAATCAAATAAACAAGAATATAATCATGAATTGAAATTGACAGTGTAACCTGAATCTCAAGGTGTTGGTGAAACTCTGAACTTGTGGATTAATCTTATAAAATTAGTCTTCCATGAAATTAAAATAAAAACTGTTTATTTCTTGTAGCAATCTGAATCCTAATATTTCATCTGTAGAAAAGAAACAAAACTGACAATATATAGTACTCGATATTGGGCTTTAGGGTTTAGGGTTTAAAAAACAAGTGACCTGCTATTTAAAATTATTATAAAAGTCCAGATTATGAAATCTATAATTTAGGCCCAGTAAAGTTTAGTATTGGGCTTTTATTCTAAAACTAAAGTTGTAGCTCTGATTTTTAGCTTTCCAACGCCTGCCTGTATGCACCAATCCGATATCCATAGCTCAAGTTATGGCCTACAGAGCGAACAAGAGTCAAAATGCAAATAATAAAATTATAATTCAAATTCGACCCAAAGTTTAGAAACAAGCTAAAAATATTATTCTAAACTATAAAGAGCTTTTAAAATACCAAACTAAAAAGCTAGAAACATGTGCCCAAATTCTATGATCAATTTTCTTCAAAAACATGAATCTTCTTTCATACTCTTTGAAGTCAAATATATTATTCTCATAAAATACATTTGTTAACATCAAAACTCTAAATGTAAAACCAACTTGGTTCACACAACACCTTTAGCAATTCATATTCGTTTCTAAATAAAATGCAATCGTTAGGACAAGCATGAATCCTTTTGTAGATCATACCAATAGAGCACAAAATTCGTTTAGCCTCGTCGGTTCGACTAGGAAGTTCATTATCATCTGGCAACATATCTTTTAGAAGGGTTAATAAGTCTGTGAAGCTCTTATCAGACCATCCATTACTCACTTTTAAGTTGTACAACTTTAATATCACCAACAATCTTGTGAATTTAGTACAACCATTATATAATGGTTTCTCTGCATCACTCAACAGATTCTCAAACATTTTAGGACAATCTCAAAGATCTTCTTCAACTGTTTTTGCAATATCCTCATCTCAGTCTCGTTCATATGTATTTGTGTCTGAATCATTTGAAGCATATGTCGCACCATTCTCCAAATTAGGTTTCTTTTTTTTTTTCTTTCTCACCATGTCTTGTCCAAACATGTATAGCTTTGATTAATTCCACGTCATACTAAATGTCCTTCCAATTTATCTGCTCTAACGCTTTTTGCAAAGCAACATTTTAAACAAGTACAAATGATTCAATTTGGGACTTTTGCATTCTTCACTACAAACCCATCAAACTCTTTCACTCCATTTTCATATTCTTTTGACAATCGATTGACAGACATCCATTTTCATATTCTTAAGAAATATAAATATGGCAACTTTCTCAAAAAAATGTTAAAAGTAAATTAGTTTTAATTTTTCCTATAGTAAACACAGAGGTGTCTTTATTTTCTATTTTTTTTTTTCTCTAATGAGTCCAGCTTGAAACTCACAGACACAATTATCATTTGAGTCGCAATATTATTATTACTAGTATTAATGTGTTATTTTAGGGAGGAATTGTGGTCACTCTAGTACATATTTAAAAGAAATAATAATAATAATAATAATAATAATAATAATAATAATAATAATACCAAAAACATATTTAAAAATAATAATAATAATAATAATAATAATAATAATAATAATAATAATAATAATAATAATAATAATAATAATAATAATAATAATAATAATAATAATAATAATAATTTTGATTAAGGAATTACCTCTTCCACCTTCAATGTTGCAACCAAAGTAATCAATTTCTTGCAATAATATCAAAAGGGAAGATCTTCATTTAATTAGAACCTGGAATCAAATTGAAAAATGGAATAGTTCAATTATATGAGTATAGTTACAAAAAAATGAAATTAAGGTAATATTACAATAATTTTATTAACCAAAAAATATTAAAATAATTTTAGCATCAATCATAGTATCTTTTAATTATTATTTCAGTGTATTTTTAAATAATAAATTTATGATATATATGTACACTATTTTCAGTAAAATTGAGAAAATGTGAAGTATTGTCATCGTACATGTTTAGTCAGTTTGACTATTACGTTGTGGATAAGTCTCTTATATATATTTTATTTCATCAATTGCAAGTCAATTAATTGTAGTTTTAGTTTTAGTTTTTTTTATATAGATTACATGGATTGAACATGTAGAAATAGATGATAAGACAATTTTGGTGTTGTAAGTACGTTTATCTAAGACAAATCAATGCATAATGTTTTAGGATACTAAGATGTTATTCCACAACTTGTTTTGTAATTAAAATAGTAAACTCATTTGCGAATCCCTTTAAATATTGACCTAATTAATATGGATCATATTATCTTAATATTATTATTGACTCTAATGCTTAACAACATCATCAATTCAACACAATCATAGTCCTACTTCAATAATATGAGTACATGATATCAAATATATGTTTCACACTACATGAAAATGAATGGAGAACTAACATTTCAATCTTGCAATTTCATTTCAAACTTGCAATTTCATTATTGTTTATGTAACATCATATTGTGACAAGGAAATTCAAAATGAAATCAAGTTTTTTGAAGTCTATACTTGCACAAGCATATAAACAGTGTGGAACTGAAACTAAGCAAAAATTGACTCTAAGCTTAATGCGACAGGTCAGAAACATGGTATTAATAAAAACATGTAAGTCTGGTGCAGTAAGTATCAGTGTTCCTAATGCAAAAATAAGAACATGTAACCTGGACTTAAACCAAAAATCAAATGAAGTTGTTTTAGAGTCTTAAATATCATTGTACCTAATGCAAAAATAAGTCTGGTGCAGTACATGCATCATAGTTATGCAGAATATGACAGCTAGTAACATGGACAGTTAGTATAGTCCTAAGATGAACAATTGAAACTTCTTTAAACTTATTTAGGCATTTATTTTATATTGATTCAAAGTAACATAAAATCGGGTGAAACGAAACACAGTAAAACAAGTCAAGTAACAAGAGTATAATGATCAAGTGAAAAGTGCATAAATTCCATAAAGACTACAGTGCAAACTCATTCTTAACATCACTATGTATTTTAGTTAATTGATGAGTCAACTGGCATATCTATATCAGTTAGGCATTATGTATAGTCAAAAACAATATAACGGGGGCTTCTAGTTGTAACTTTATGGATTGTAGATAACAATAGGGCTTCTAACAGTGTAGCGGGGGATTCTCCACATAAGTGAACCTGATACGATTTGCATGCTTGCCGTAGAAAAATCATTTTCAACACTTTGAAAAAACAATCTGGTGCAATACATTTAATATTTCTATTTGCTTCAACACAATTAATTTGATTGGTCAACGCAAAATTCAATATTAGAGAAAGCATCAATCACTTAATTTGACAGGTCAACACAAAATTCAATATTTCTATTCCATAGAGAAAACATCAAACACTATCAAAGTTTAATATAATTAATTGGTTTTCAATCTTAGAACATGCAGATATTTGAAACTGATGGCAGAGACTTGGAATCACACTTGAGATTCCTTAATCAATCATACAATTTGAATTGCTACTCCAATAATATCACTATTCCTAATTAGAAAAGGGTGATTAGAAAACTACAATATCCAACAACATTTAGAGAGACAACAAATTAAGAGAAAATAAATCATACAAAAATCCTAAAGAAATAGAGTACCTGAGGGATTTATTTAGAGAGGCGATTATTATGCTGACATTGCGAAAATCAAGAACCCTAAAAATATTTTGATATTCAGGGCGAAGTCGTGTTGAAGGGTTTGAAGAGAAGGGTTGCGTCGGGGGAGAAGGGTTCACAATGAGAAGAAAGTTCTCACGAAGAGGAGGGTTTTGTAGAGAGAGAGAAGGGTTTCGCAAAGAGATAGTCGTGTTAAAGGGTTTGCATAGAGACACTTGCGATGAAAGTCGTGTCGAAGTAGTGTTGAAGTCGTGTTGAAGTGTTGAAGGGTTTGAAAGGAAGAGTTGCGTCGGGGGAGAAGGGATCGAAATGAAAGGAAAGTTCTCACGGAGAGGAGGGTTTCGCAGAGAGAGAAGGGTTTCGCAAAGAGAGAGAAGGGTTTGTATGTAGGGAGGGTGAACAACTTTTTACATGCATATACTAAAAAAATATTTCGACCTATGATAACGCTTTTTCAAAAAGCGTTTTAAAATATATGATCATATGATAACACTTTTTTAAAAAGCGTTGTACACATGGTGTAGTGTAAATTAATTTTATTTTATTTTATTTTTATTGAAAAGGAATCATACGACAACGCTTTTACAAAAAGCGCTTTTAAAAACCATATGTTAGTGCAATATGACCCTTTAAGAGCACTTGTATAAAAAGTGTTATAAATATTGTGACCCTATGACAGTGTTTTATTATAAAAGCGATGTCACAGGCTTTATTATTATATATAACTACTAGTACTTATGAGAGCGCTTTTAAAAAAACAGTGTCTTATATTATGCTCTATGTATTTTTAGTATATATTACAATAACGCTTTTAGTTTAAAAAAAATGATCTTAAAGGTACGTCATAATATCTATATTTTAGTAAAATAAAACAATATATCCACGTTTTATATGAAGGGTTGTAGAGAATCCGTCAAATCATGTGTTCAAATCTTATTAAGTGACTAAATACTCCACCATCAGAAGCAGTAACTGACCAACAATATTGTTGTTAAATAGTAGTGGAAAATTAGCCACAGAGCATACAAGCAAGAATTCTTTTTGTTTTTATGAGATGTTTCTAGAATTCATTGTAAAAAGTAGATAAGTGACAACACATCTTTCTCCATAAATTGACACCTCATCAATAACAAGTTGATCTTGTAACTCCATGAGATATATTAGGTTAAAAATAAGCTAGTCAAGTTAGACTTTCTAAAGTAAAAATCTAATTTTTATTAACTTCTTTAAATAAATAAAAAATTTATTTTATTTTTAAATAAATTAACAAATTAATATGTCATTAAGACAAAAAAATATTAAAATAATACATTTTAATTTTTTTAATAGTAGAATACGTCTTTTTTAGACAATAATTTCTAGACACATTATCAAATTAACAATATCAAAATATAATGCCGAATAATAAATTTAAATATGTATGTTAAAAATTGATTCAAGCTAACACATTTAAATTGTAAAAAATATTAACAATTTAATAATTTAACACAAATGTGTAATTTAACATAATAATAATATTAATTTATTTATATTTATGTAAATAAATTGATCTGATAAATTTAAAATATATTTTTAATCGTATAAATAGTTCAACTTTTTAATAAAATAAATTTTAAAATAGTCTTACATTATCAATTTTAAAAAAATAATCTAATTTGTGTATGACCTAAGACAATAGGTTCATGTCCCTTAACTTAATCTATTTTCATTCCTAAAAGAGATAGATGTGAAATCTCTTAAAAATATATATAGTTATAAAATAGTCATTAATATATCATTTTATTTAATAATTATTTTTCTTTGTCCGGTTTACATCTCTTAGTACCAAAAAAAGTTATTACAAGACATCTTATGTTGAAAATTTTGTATTTTGATTATAATAAATAGAAACATGTGATATATTTTTTTAATAGCACAGAGCAATAATGGAGTGAGAGATCCAATAATATATACAGAGGGTCGTTGATATATTCATATGAACTAGGTTTTCTATTAAAAGTTGCAAATAATATAAGGAACATCGTCTCCGGCACCTGCCACCAATTACTCACTATATTGGTATATTTTAATTGTAAAATATTTAATATTTAGTAAAATCGTAGTAATAAAATATTTTATAAAATCAAAGGTTTTATCCATTAACAGTATAAATGATTTTATACAATCACTTAATATAAATAATTGATTCTATGGTTAATTATTGATATAAGTTACAATTTCATAGTCTAACTATATAATTAATGACTCATATTAATTGACAGTATAATATTAATTTATATTATAATTTTCTCTAAATAAATATAAATAAATTACTATTATAATTAAATAAAATAATCATCTGAAATGACGTCATCCATAAATGGCTTTTTCATTGAGGGGGTGTTTAACATCTTTAATTTTTTATACTAAATTTGTTTAAAAATTCGAATGTTCACCAGTAATCATTGTAATTTAGTTTTTAGTTTGAGTAAATAATAATTGAATGAGTATTATTTTTTTAATTAAATTTTCAATTCTGTTGTGCTAAAATGATAAATATTCAACTGTAAAGAATATTATAAAATTAAATTATCTAAATTTTATTTAAAAATAAATAATAATTCCTTTGAGGAAAAATTAAATATTAATAATATGTTGAGTTTTTATTGGACACAAAGTATTGATTTTAAAGTTTAATTTTCACGTACTGTTTTTAGTGTAAAAAAATTTACACCATCAATAAAATATAATCAATCATGTGAATAATTTTATAGATACTTATGAAAAAAGTCGAATATTATTTACGATTTAACGATTGTGAGGAATTGATAATGTAAAACCTTTTTTTATTTACAGTATATATAAATTGAATTCATAAAAAAATAAAAACACTGAATACATCTGTTAGAATTTAATTTACAGAAAATATCAACATACATAATTTTTATATTATCAATTATAATTATTAAATTAGTAATAATATTTAATTTTATTTCATAATTAATTATAAAATCACTTACATAATTCATCATTATTCCTTAGATGTGTAAAACTTTTTGCAGCAAAGTACAAGAAAATTAAACTATTATTATAATAGCACAAACAATAATAGACTGTGAGATCCAATAAGCTAGTGGGTAGTTGGTATAATTTAATATTAATTTGGTTTTCTATTCAAAGTTGCAAATAATATAAGGAACGCCTTCTGCATCAGACACCAGCAACTCCGTACATTTTTACATTTTTTAATTGTAAAATATTTAAATATTTAACAAAATCAATATTTTGTGTAAAAAACACTCAATATATAATTAATAGAGTTAAATATATTTCTACTACCTATAAAATTTCAACCTTTCTATTGTAGTACTTATAAAAAATAAATGTTTGAAATTTTATAAAAAAATAAAAATATATTTAACTTTAATTAATATTATTTTCAATGTTGTCTTTAGATATAATTTAGATAATTTAATTTCATAATATTATTTATAGTAGAATATTTCTCATTTAAACAACAAAAAATTAAAATTTAATTAAAAGAGTTAATACTCATGTTGGATTTTGATCCTTTGATTCCAAATTTTGACATAATTAATAATTCAACAATGCTCATACAATACATGATAAATCTAATATTTGAATTGAGCAAGATTTCAGGAACAACAATCAAATCCTACACACTTGGAACAGGTTGCTTGGAACACAAGAAATCAACAAAAGTTGATTTTTGACTGAAGCAAATCGATTGGGAAATCGATTTCATGACAAGGGTGTAAGGAAACACAACTGTTTGTGTTGGTATAATCGATTGGACAATCGACTGACTGAATTAGAAATTGAAAATGCACAAGTCAGTAGCACCTCAGTTTTGAGGGTAATCGATTGACAAATCGATTATACAATTCACAAAGTAAACCTGATTGAAATAAATCGATTGGGAAATCGATTGGATAAGTCACAGTGGAAACCCAATTTTAAGGGTAATCGATTGGCAAATCGATTACTTAAAAATCACTTGCAAAATAACTTTTCCTGTGACATACAAATCGATTGGACAATCTATGTTGTAATATTTCAATCAAGTTAAATTTGGTCGAAATCGATTGGGAAATCGATTGAACCAAATTCCAGGTAAGAACGTTTTCAGACAAATACATACAAATCGATTGGCACGTCGATTAGTATCAAAATAGCTGAGTCACTGACTTAAACCCAATCGATTGGCAAATCGATTGACAAAACCTTTTGAAAACCCAGTGAACTCTGAGCATGCCACCAAATCGATTTTAAGTATTTGATTAGTCGATTATGAAGACTTGATAAATCGATTATGGAATCGATGGATATGTGTTTCAGTTTGAACATAACATCTGTAATCGATTACGAAATCGATTCATATCAGTCTTAACATAATCACTGAGAAATGTTGTTTAAATAATCGATTGGTAAATCGATTGGCTTATATAGTTTCAAGATTCAAGAAAAACAAGACACACGATAATCGATTGGCAAATCGATTAGACTGGTTTATCACTTTATGAAATCGATTGGTAAATCGATTGATTAATGTGGTTTTCAGAAACTATATAAACTGTCTTCAATCTTTCTTTTGATAACATGAATAGAAACTGATAATGATATCAATCTGAAATATTCTTGATATACAATAACACTTGGTTAATACATTGAGATTATTTTTTCAGATCAAAGAGAAAAAGAGGATTATCAACAATCAAAAAGATAGCTGGAAAAGTGATCTTGAAAGACAAGGGTTCTCATAAACAAATCTTTGAATATCCAGAATTGTGAGAAGCCACATTGACCAAGATTGAAGACTATTTTTTTGTTCTTTCTTAATTCTGTTTGTAATAATTCTTTGAAACAAAAACGAAAGCGAGAAAATCCAGCTAGAAACTGGTGACTACTTTCTTGGGTGAGAGTGCTCAACAAGAAAGAGTTGTACTTTGATTCTGTGATAGGTTGCTGAGTATCTACAAGGATCAGAGGGTGATCAATAGGAAAAAGATCATTAAGATAGATAGGTTTCGGGGAGGAAACTGGACAATCTGTAATTGATTCTTTCTATTGGAGAAGAAAATCTGAAATCCGTTTGGATTTGCAGGACTGGATGTAGGTTGTCAAGTGGACAACTGAACCAGTATAAATCCTTGGTGCAATCTTCTCTAACCCTTAACTCCTTTGATTTACTATCTTGATATATCTGTATATGTGATTAAAATTAGATGCATGTTAAACATATTCTGTGATAAGCAATATTGTTTAATCTGATAATTTGACTTGTATGCATCTTGATTAATTTCATATCAATCTAATAAAACTTGCTAATCTTGTATGCCACAATTTAATTTCCGCTGTGTGTATGAAATTGATTTAATTTCATAAAGAACTGATACATTCTGATATATTCCGCTTATTACGAGGTCATATATACCAACAACTCATTCATGTTTTATTTATTCAAAACAAAAAACTAAATTACAAAGATTAAGGATGAACATTCGATTTTTAAAATCAAACAATAACAATAGTAGTTTGTTTATATTTACTTAAAAAGAATTATCTAATGAGTTTAAAAGATTTTTTTAATGGTATGTAGTCTGACAATTGTTTTACAAAATAAGCTTTAAAAAGTGTTGGTGTTGTCTATTTTGTACAACCTACCCTTGGCTCTACTGCTTCATGCCTTTTGATTCCCATGTTCACCATATCTACAGCTTTAGTTGTTCCTTTTTCAAAGGGATCATTGTCGACTTTCATGTCAAAGTTTGGGTTTCTCATTAAACTTAAACTTTAGCCCTCCTTGGATGAGTGTTTTTTTGTAAACTTTAGTTAAATATATAGTTAATTTGATAAATTCTTGACTACAATTAAAGACTTGTTATTGTGACAGATTATGACAATGAAAAAAAGTATTTTCTTATTTTAATCTAAATTATTTTTTTATCATAAGATTATTGTGAGTACGACATCATTAATCTGGATATATCAATATATATTTAATGATCTTTATTGAATAAAAATTAATAGATTTTATTTATTAAATTAAAAATATCATATGATGTATTTGTGGTGATATGATCATTGAACTAATTCAATTGAGACTTTTTAATAGTTATCATTACCTTAATTTGTCAATAGAAAAATCTCAAGAAGAAATATAATAATTTTATTTGATATGATTATCTAGTAATTATTAACAAGTTATTTATCGATTTTTAATTCTAGACACCTAATACTTCAAGATGCTAGTTGAAAAGATATTGAGTATAATTAAATACTTGTATAATTAATGATTAATCAAGATGAAATCCGTCAATTTCCAATAATAAATTTGAGCTCTATGATAAAATAAAACCCCTAGTCAGGAAACTAAATGATATAAGAAATGTGTTTTTTGAATCATATATATTAACTTATCAGAGTTTACAATAATATCATGCTCTAAAGTAAACAATTGAATGGAAGAAAATACTAAACTATTCTTCTAGTGGTTTTTAAAAGTAAAATAAATACTTCATATATACTTTCTAGACGTTGAGGAGCGCTCTAACTAGACCTCTAACTTGATTAGTGTATTAATTTGATTAATCTATTATCGGTTTAGTATTGAACTTATAGGATCACACACAAATGAGTGTTCTAGTTTTTATTAAAGAAATATTTTATTATTTGATAATTAAATTGGGGAACTTAGTTAATCAAATATAAATTTTCTAAGTGAAAAATTACTGTATTATATGTATTCACGGTTATGAAATAATGCATTTTGAAATTATATTTCTTCATGGAGAGTGGTCAGCACGACATAGACACCGCTCAATTTCTTTTGTTCCACTATTCAAAGGTTGATTGTAAAAATAGCAATGAATAGTGCATCTTTCATTATTTGTGCATTATTTCTGTTTGATATTATATGTTGGCACAACATTGACATTAACATGGTCATGCATTACATAATTTATTATTTCTTTGCTTCTAAATGCTCCAAAGAAGATAAGCAAATTTTGATGCATCAAACTTGAAAGATGCCTTAAAAATTTAAAAATTAGGTCTAAAATGAAAATACTATGTGAAAAAATAATTTGCTTGACGATTATTCTCTGTTTTACATTTATATTAAAAAAGTACACTAATATTTAAAAAGGATATATTAATCAAATAACCATTATCTTTCTTTGATTGTTAAATTTTTAACCATTTGCATTTTTTCTATTGATAATTTGTCCTATGAAGTGATAATATTGATTCAATATTATATAAATAATATTAGCCAAATACTTTTTAACATCTTTTTTTTAACATATTATTTGATCGGTTTAAATTTAAAGTCTCATCAAATTCATATGAGACTCACATGATTTAGTGAGATCTATGTGAATTTTAACTAATCTTAAAGTGTGTTAAAAAATGTGTATTAACAAGTGTGTTGCTAACAATATTCGTATTATTATTCGTATTATGTATTGCGATGAAGTAATTCTCAAATTTTCATTCTCAAATAATTGCATATTTTAGATTTTAATCAGTAGTTGATATTATCTTTTTAGCAAATATATTATTTTTAATAGAGTGTATGGTTGGTTTCCTAATAATATATGTTAAGGTATCAATTGGATTGCAAAAAGACAATACTTTCTTTGTGAGGATAGACATCGAATTTACTATAAATATAGCAGCAGTACGTCCTTCAGACTCAGAAAAATACTCACTTGACTTATACCACTACATAGTTTCATGGAGTTTACACATATCTCTTTTGTAGCTCTACTCTGTGTAAGCTATTTTCTGTTTTGCTTTATCACTATTTTCATTTTGGTCTTGTAAATTACAAATATTAAATAATTTAGTTTATAATGTTAATTATTTTTGTTTTATTTTAGTTTTAACATTTTATAAATTTCTTAAATTTTTATTTGTTTAAATTTAATTGGTCTATTACATGATAAATATAAAAAAAAAATTATAATTTATTAGATTACAAACGTTTAAAATGTTGGGTTTTTTTATAAATGTTTAAAATTTGTACCTTATGAACAAAAATATCGAACATTTATAATTTTATAGATTAAAGTATACAATATATAAAACTCACATAATCAAAGTATTTGTCGTACATTTTTAAATTAAAAAGATAAATACAAAACATAAAAAAAATCGAGTGTTTAATTTTTTTTAAATGAAACGAAACAAGTTTATAAGAATTTAGTAAAAATCTAAAAATAATTTAAGCCAAAATATAATTTAATAAAAAGTATAGATGAAATACTTTATGATTAAATTTTTGTCCAAGTCCCAATGGTTTGAGTTTGAATTAAATGTCACAAGTCACTTTGTCTTATTTCAACTTTTGTCTTTTTCTTTATTATATTTTATTGTCTTATTTTAAAATATATTTTCTTCATATTCACATAAAATTATTTTCATTATATAGTAAAAAGTATATCATAGAATTATAAAATCTATGTATATACATGTCATGAATGAGAAGGAGCGAGATGAATTAAATATATGAAATTACAAACATAAACAACTGATTAAAAAAATATTAATAAGTTTGAGTAAAAAAATATAATAAGTGACTAATTATGAATTAATGTATTGATTAAAAATATACATATTTAAATAAACACTTTTGTTTAGCACTTCGATATTCTAGATTTTAATGTGTTTGATAACTAAATATGCAATCATATTTATTGTCATGTATTTTTTTAAATTTACTTATTTTAAATAAATTAAATTAAAATTTCTTTTTAATTTTGATTTTATAATATTAGTATTTATCCAACAAAACTCTAAAATAACATATTAGTGTTCTAGACATTGATTGACACCTTTTGTTTTTATAAACAATTATTTAAGGGAGTTTAATTAGAGATACTTCAATCTATTATCACACACACACAAAAAAAGTTAAACTCTTGTAAATAATCCATTAGACAATTACAGCAATCTCAATGTATAACAAAATTACTAGTCTTAGATGAAAGTATTTTATCCATGACACAAATGTCGACCTCCACCAATTTTTTCTTGAAAGATTAATTACTCTGATTCTTTACATTGAAAGTGACTCCCTAACTTGATGATGTTTTGCAGTTGGTTATCGTGGGAATTGATGCATCTCAATCAGGAGAAGAATATTGGAAATCTGTTTGGCCAAACACTCCTCTGCCTAAAGCTCTTTTAGATTTGCTGCTGCCTGGTTAGTAAATATAAATTATTGTATATTTTTTGAACATAGATTAATTAATAAATATTAATATTATTAAATTAAATATTATATTTTAAATTATAATAATAATTATATCATCTAATTTTTTTAAAAATATATATATAAAACTATTTCGGCTTCTTGTAATTATTTTAACCTTTTAATTAAGTCCAAAATGTCGTTAATAGGATAAGATGAATATAGCTAATAGCTACTCATGTAAAACATACTCTCCTTCTAATTTAAATAGATATAAGTCATTTAAATTTTTTGCATATATATTAAAGAAAATAATAAATAGAAGAAATAAAATAATTATTTTATTAGATTATCTTTATTAATTATTGATATATTTTATGCTATTATAAATGAAGAGTAAAATTAATATTTTACAAATAATATATATAATAGTAATTGAAAGATACAATTATAAAAAAATAAAATAAAATAATATTAAAAATTGAAAATAATATTTATTGTAAAATAATTTTGTAAAGCCACAATTATTTTAATATGAGACTTTTTTTTTATATTCTATTTTTTTATTTGACCAAAATGCTACACTCTGAACAAAAGTACAGAAATACCCTACTTTTTTGTTCCAGTTGCTGATCGCAACCTGAAGATGCGACAAAGTGGAGAAATTTTTTTTTTACCCCTTAATAGATGGTCGCATCCTGGAGATGCGACATTCTACTGCTATATTTATTTTTGTTGCCATTTTATAAATAATTATGTTTATTATTATTTAATAAATAATTAAAATATTTAAAAATTTAAGATACTATCAATAAAATAAAATACATTAATAAATAATAATAATAATAGTAATAATAATAATAATTTTAATAATATTATTAATTTTAATAATAACAATAATAATGATAATAATAATAATAATAATAATAATAATAATAATAATAATAATAATAATAATAAAATTATATTGATACAATAAAATAAAAATATATTAAATTAAAAGAAAAAAATACATTAATTCTGAATAGATGTGCCAACAATGTTTGGACAATGTTTCCTAGTATGACCAGATACCCGACATAATTCATACTTTCTTGGGACTCTATCCATAGTGTCCATTTCTGTTCTAATGAGTTTGGTGTTTGAACGACCTTTCTTGGCTCTCCGCATTAGTGGATTGTGACCACCTTAACACCGTCATATTGTGGTCAATATCCTTCGTTTGGTATGGGTTGGAACGCTTCGTCGTAGACTTTTAGTATCGTTTCCACCTTGTACACATTAGGTATAAAGCTCCAATAATCATATTTGATCCTAGAACATGCTGCTATCACATGTGAACAAGACATATGTTTAACTTGATATTTCCCATAGTCGCACCAATTGTTAAGAAGGTTTACACTAAAATGACCAATTGATCGCCCTTCTCTTGGATTTACCGTCTCGTGGACCATGAAAGTATGGTTGCTCCAGAAGCTAAAATTGATGTATTTCTGATTTCATAAAAGTTATGCATGTTTTTGTGTATACCTGACCAGAAGCTAAAATTGATGCGTGTTGTTTCGCCATGGTTGAAAACAGTGTCCGTGTTTTATAATATGTTGATTGAACCAAAACAGTGATGGGAAGGTTGTGTGGTCTTATTAATATTGCGTTAATCGACTCCACAAGGTTGGGGGTCATCTGACCCCAACAACTACCTCAATCAAATGCTTGAATCCATCTTGTCGTGGTATATTGTTTAACCATTTCAAAGCTTCTGGATTTATGATATTGATTTCTTTGCAGTAGTATCGATATGTAGACTCATTGATTGAGTAACCTGTATTAAAACAATAGACACTGCATTATTACACTAATTATAAAAATTAATAATTAAATTATTCATTAATGATAAGAAGTAAGAATTAAATTATTACCCATAGAAATAACTTTTTTTTTCAAAGCATTATCCTAAAATTCCCTTGCAAAATTTTGTGTAATATGTCGGACGCATAACACATGCTTTGACGGAGGATCTTGCCACCCATTATTCAGATTATTATAAGCACTCTTGATAGATTCGTGTCTATTTGAAATCAAACAAATGTTGACTTGTGGAGTGACTTATTTTCTCAAATTTCTCGAAAAGAAACTCCAACCTTCTTTTGTCTCACCTTCCAGAAGAGCATAAACAATAGGAATTACATTGTCGTTCCCATCCTGTGCAACTGTTACCAATAAAGTTCCCTTATACTTGTCGTACAACCAAGTCCCATCAACTTGTAAAATTGGTTTGCAGAATTTAAACACAGATATGCACGAAACGTAAGCTCGAAATAATCTATGAAAGATTCTCATCATCCCATTTATCAAACCATTCTCATGAAAAGTTGGGATCGTTTCCATTTAAATTTTGGTTCCTGGAGCAAACGTTTGCATAGCTAATAACCATCATGGAAGTTGATTGTAAGACTCTTCCCAATTGCCATAAATTTATTTGATCGCTTTATTTTTTTTCCAACCAAGCCTTTCTATAACTTACTGTGTAGTTGTGCAAAGCCGGAACCTGAGCAATAATGACCCTTCACTTTGATTGAAGGGTGCACTCTCATAACTTGCATTATGATTGCACATATCATGTTAGAATTGAGTTTCATATGATCTTATGATAATGCAGAATTTGTGCATGTATGAGGCGGCGCATTCAATTTACCAATCACCCACAATTCACTCTTTTTACGTTTTGAAGCTATGCATCTAAACAAACAATTTGGATTTGAACAATTAATAACGTATCTTTCTAAATCTAATTTTTGCATCACAAAATTCAATTATTATTTTAAATGATAACGTTTGATTGCATGTACACATTCATCCTTGTTCTGAAACTTTATTCCAACCGCAAAAGTTTCATCTACTGTTGGGGCTTTGTCAATGAACATGTGATCAAATTCAGTTGGTTGGTTTGTGGTGTCTAAATTGATGTTCTTCATGTGAAATGGTGGATGGAATACAGGTAGGATAGGTTGATCTTCTGCTTTCATATCTTCATCAACATCATTGTATTTAGAATCATCGGATGATTCATCAAAGTATGTTTCATCCTCTTCACTATAGTCACCTAATTCTTCCTCGTTGATATTATACAAGACACTAAGCGGAAGATCATATTGTGGACTTGTTGGGAGAGATTTGTGACAGAGTTGTTGGGAGACATTGTGGACTTGTTGAGTTTGTTCATTTTGGCTAGAGTATGGTTCATAGTGTTGTGATAGAGAATATACGTCAAGTTGATAAGGGGTTCTTTGATCAAAAGATGGAATGTAGTCGGGTTGATAATGATCGAATGATTGGATGTAGTTGGGATTAGGTACGTTTGAGGTTGATGGTTGATTTGTTGAAGTAGGACCACTTTCAAATGTAATATATAACTCGATGGTGCTGATTTGTGACCACTGTGCATAAACATCAAACATGAGTTGAACATCTTCGTCATCGCAAACCTTCATCAGTTATCATGACACTGTCGTTGAGTTGTAACTTTTTCTTAATGAAATTCTTTAGACGAGCTAGGTTGCTGCTAGAATATACTTTGAACACCTCTTTGTAATCACTTACAAATGTTTTACCTTCAACTCCATCGACAATTGAACCATTGTAATAAACAACACAAATGACTTGTTGAGCAACCATGATTATGTAATTGATTAAGTATGAAATGTTAGACTGTATGATGAGATAGAAGGTGTGGTGATATAGTGTGATCTAGTTTTCTATTTATACAAGTTAGTAAAGTGTAGAAGATCAAAATTTAATATTTAATAGAATCAATTTGATTGGTCCAAATAAAATAACAAGGATTCATATTTTTCTACTGAACCATCCATAGTCATTGATAAATTAATTTGGATGGTCAAGATTTAATATTTAATAGAATCAAGTTGATTGGTCCTGGTAAAATAACAAGGATTCATATTTTTCTACTGAACCATCCACAATTGCTGATAAATTAATTTGGATGGTCAAGATTAAAGGTTTAATAGATCAATTTGATTGGTCCAACTAAAATAACAAGGATTCTTACTATTCTACTGAACCATCCACGACTGTTGATAAACTACTTTGGATTGTCCAAATTAAATAAAATGAAATGAACAAGGATCCACACCTTTGACTGTAACAAGCATCCACACTTTTGATTGTAACTAGGATCCACAACCATCGATTAGATGAAATGAGTGGCTCGAATTCATCCGTAAGGGATCGCAACCTGGGGATGCGACGTCTCAAAGAGAGTGTTGCCTGGGGATGCGACGTCCCAAATGGATCGCTGACGGGGGGGATCGCAACGTGGCCCTGCGATTTCCTAGATAAAGTATCCAAACCAACGTTCTCAAATACACTTCCTCCAACATTCTTAATCTAAATTTCTTAAATCACATAGCTGAAAATTTCTACAATGCATTTGTAATTTCTTCAAAGTTCTCAAACACACTTTCTCCAATTTTTCTAATGGAATTATCTACAAATCACATAGCTGAAGTTCAATACATTAACGCATTTGTAAGTATTTTATATTAGTGTCATATATATTGAGTATTTTATATTACTATCATATACATTATTTTCAAATATATTAGCGTAGTACTTTATATATTATTAATTTCATATACCCTCCAAGGACAAACTGAGATGTCATGGCCATGTCAACAATAAACCGAACGAAGCCATATTACCATATTTGCAACAGGTCGAATTTGGTGAAGTGATTAAACTTGAAAACTATAAAATAGATCTCTGTTTGATTACTGCTACGGTTGAAAGATGGAGACCAGAAACTCATACTTTTCATCTCCTAATAGGTGAATGCACAATAACTTTAGAAGACATATACTACATTTTAGGATTAAATGTTTCTGATTTTCCTGTTAGCGGTTCAAATTTTGTGAATGTTAAAGATGTTTGTCAAGAATACTTTGGAGTTATCCTACCCGAGGGAGCAACGAAGGGTAATTTATTAAATTAAAATGGCTTAAAGATACTTTTGACGATGTTGGTGAAAATGCATCTGAAGTAGAAAAAGAAGCATCATGTCGAGCATATATACTACGTATGATCAGAGAATTGTTGGTGTCGGACAAATCCAACAATCGTGTACATTTAAAATATCTTTCACTCTTGGGCGATTTAAATAAAGCATCCCAATATAGTTGGGGTTCGGCAATTTTAGCAACACTCTATAGAGAATTATGCCTTGCTACGAAACCCGACGTGATATCGATGGGAGGATGTGCATTGTTGTTGCAAAACCGGACATAGTATCATTTGACTTGTGTTGCTCTAGATGCACCAAGTGCATGAATATTTCCACTTGCACAAAGGTAACTATTACACATAATTTTTTTTATTTTTTTTAAAACTTATTACTTACCATATTACTAATTTTATTATATTTTTTATATATTTGATAGATTTAATTTCGGTGGTCTAAATTTCAGTAGAGTTCCTCACAATGATATAGAAGGATATCAGAATACAATCGATCATATGATGGTTCAGGAAGTAATATATTCATTTACATCTAGTTGCACTTTTTAATTATATATTTTTTATACCTCTTAATATTTACTTTAGCCTATTTTTTAACATATCAGTTTCGTTGGAGACCGTATCTCGGATTCCAACATGAGGTAGCCGAACAAGAGATGAACACTTGGACTGCATGTACCTATCTGCATTATTATCATATCATCGAAAAACATTATGCAGATAGAGTCACACTTTCAGTTTGGCTTCCATCAACAAATTCCGCAACCTTCGGAGGATATGACAATCTATCATGAGGTCGACATGAGGCGTGACATTGATGATAATTGGAGTGTGGTTTGAAAAGATGAGATTTAACATTAGAATGAACGTTATAATTACGTATTGCAAGGTCAATTCATAGAAGGTGTTTTACACCAGAGTAAAGAATATATGAATTGGTTCATACATCACACCAAATTATATATATATATGTGGAAAGATACCTGTGTGATCCACGTTTGCAACCTTCAACATATCCTGATGTTCACTCAACCCCTCAATCAATCCCACAACAACATAGCATGCATTAAACACCATTTTTTATCATCACCACCACATCTACATGAATCTGCAGATATACTGACTCAGTACTACGTTCCTTCAGTGCAAACAATACCAACTCCCGTTAATCCGACATGGAGTGAGATTTTTTATAATTTATTTGGTACTCATTGTACAACTCCTGAGTCGGCTTATGCTATTTTTGATTCCATGTATAACATCAAAACTCAAATTTATACCGAAGCAGGTGGTAGTGGTTCTAATCCACAGAAATATTATGACGAAGATAATGATCAAATTGAGGATCAACCACAACAACCTCAAGCTGTACAAAAGGCTAGACGAGTTCGACCGCGTAGATGTGGAACTGGAGGCTATTTAGATAGAAATAATTAATTTAAATTTGATATTTTTTTTTTAGTTGGTAGTATTTTTTCTCTTTAATTTAATGTATTTTTTCTTTTAATTTAATGTATTTTTATTTTATTTTACTAATATAAGTTTCTTTTTATTATTAAAATTTATATTACTATTAAAATTATAATTATAATTATTATTATTATTATTTGTTAATGTATTTTATTAATAATATTTTGAATTTTTAAATATTTTAATTATTTATAATTTATTAAATAATAATAAAATGAATTATTTATGAAATGACAAAAAAACAAAAAAATATAGCTGTAGAAAGTCGGATCCTCGGAATGCGACCATCTATTGAGGGATACAAAATTTTTTCTTCACATCGTTGCATCCCCAAATTTTGATCAGCAACTAAAGCAAAAAAATAGGACATTTTTGTATTTTATTTTTCTGAGTGTGGCATTTTGGTTAAATAAAAAAAAGATATATAAAAAAAAACCTAATATGAAGTGTATGATATGTTGTACCAATATAATTACATAAATGGCATTGCATTTGACTACCGATACAAGGTATTTGTAATTTATGTTGGCTTATCATTAAAAATCCTTCCCCACCAAAAATCTTAATTAAACAAAAGCTTCGCAACAAGTTGCGAACCATTACATTATATATTTCACACCTACAATTAAGTGTTAGATAATATTATTATATATTAGTAGTAAGGGTATTTTAGACAATTCTATACAATTCTATTCTTTTATATATATACTCATTGTAACCCTATTAACTTTGGTTTTGGTTCATTCTATGTTATGAAACCCTAGAGTGGTTGTTTCTCTTCTTCCTCTTGCTTTCTCTTTTCTTTGTTAACATGGTATCTAGAGCCTATTTCGATCCTCCTTGAATGATCCCGCCTCTATTCCGCTGTCGAGTTCCCAACAATTAGGGAATATAATTATAGTTTCTCTTTTCTAACATTCCAATATTTAGTGAGATTTTTTCGGTAAACCGTGTCTCAATTCTGGTTTACCCCTTCTTTGTAGCTTTTCGTTTATTTTCAGTAGATCAGTCGGAAAAAAAATTATTAGGGTTCTATAAACCTTTCCACAACCCATTAGGGTTTGGCGCTCTAACCAACCGAGCTAAAAAGAACAATGGGTGGTAAAGTTTACTTTGAGAATCATTATTATTTGCATGGTTATTGGGGGATTTTGATTGATCGTTATGAAGAGATGATTGAGAATTATCATCCTAGGATCTACCGTAGAGAAGAGAGAGAGACTATTTTGATAGAAAAGGCAACCACCAAAAGAGAAAAGAGAAGAGTAACCTTGTTCCCGATTTTGTTAAATCAGTCTCACAAAAACATCGATTGCGCATTCGTTAACCGTTGGATTTGGCTGATTTTTGGATAGAAGGTTCACAACATTCAGGTCTTCGTCTTCAACGGTCGGATCGGTAAAACGATGTCTGTAGGGGGAGAATTCATGCTCGCACAACACCAGGTTATCCCTAATTTATTTTGTCTCAGTGATTTTGTTTGTCTCATTATTTGTATGGCTTTGAGAGAAGGTTTAGAGGTTCATTGTGTTGTTTTGAAAAATGGGTTTTGTGTTAATTTGTATGTTGGGACTTCTTTGGTTGAAATGTGCGTGAGAACTTTGGTTTCTTGGACTGCTGTTATTGTTGGGTTTGCTAGGTGTGGGGATATGAGTGAGGCCAGGAAGCTTTTTGATGTTATGCCTGATAGAGATATTGCTGCTTCTAATGTTATGATTGATGGGTATGTGAAAATGGGGTGTATGGATTTGGCGAGGGATTTGTTTGATAAGATGAAGGATAAGAAGGTTATTTCTTGGACTAGTATGGTTCATGGTTATTGTGAGGATGATGATGTTGTGGCGGCTAGGTTTATGTTTGATTGTATACCTGTCAAGAATGTTCTTAGTTGGAATGCGATGATTAGGGGATATTGTGAGAATAGACGATCGCACGATGCGTTGAAGTTGTTTTGGGAAATGAGGGGACGTTTGGATGTGGAAATGAATAAAGTGACGGTTGTGAGTGTTCTTCCTGCTGTTGCTGATTTGAGTTCTTTGGATTTGGGTGTTTGGATTCATGGGTTTGTGCAAAGGAACCGACTTGATGAAGATGTTCATGTGTATGCTTTGGTTGATATGTATGCAAAATGTGGGGAAATTGGAAAAGCTAAATTGCTTTTTGAGGAGATGAATGAAAAAGATACATCGTCGTGGAATGCTTTGATAAATGGTTATGGTGTCAATGGTTGTGCGAAGGAAGCGTTAGAAGTATTCGCAGCAATGTTACGGGAAGGATTTGAACCGAATGAGATAACAATGACTAGTGTGTTATCTGCTTGCAACCATTGTGGTTTGGTAGAGGAAGGAAGAAGATGCTTCAAAGAAATGGAGAGATTTGGAATTGTGCCTCAGATTGAGCATTATGGTTGTATGATTGACCTTCTAGGAAGGGTTGGATACTTGGATGAGGCTGAAAATTTGATCTTCTGTGTTGTCTCTCTGTCTGTTGCTTCTTCTGTTTGATTGCTAATCTCTCTAGTGATTTGCTTTGTTGCTTCTCTCTTTGTTTAGTTTGGTTTGATATGATTTAGTTTTGTTTGGTTCTATTTGGTTTGGTTTGTTTGGATTTGGTTTCGTGGTGCTACTTCTTTGGTGGTTCCTATCTGTTGATTTTGATATGGTTGTTGCTCCTTGGTTTGTTTGGATTTGGTTTCGTGGTGCTACTTCTTTGGTTGTTCCTATCTGTTGATTTTGATATGGTTGTTTCGTGGTGCTACTTCTTTGGTTGTTCCTATCTGTTGATTTTGATATGGTTGTTGCTACTTAGTTTGTTTGGATTTGGTTTCGTGGTGCTACTTCTTTGGTTGTTCCTATCTGTTGATTTTGATATGGTTGTTGCTCCTTTTTTTGATCGCTCCTTTTTCGGTTTGATTTTTTGTTGGCTTGGTTCTTCTCTTTGATTGTTGCTTCTTCTTTGGTGACATCCCTCTTGTCCCCCCGGCTGTCCAACCACCTCTTGCGATTGTTGATCCTCCTCGTTACCCCTCTCGTCATCATCTTCAGCATAGAATCATTACTCTACCGTTTGTCTCTTCTTCTTTACAGATTGCTGATTTGTTCACAAAGATGCATTCCATTAAACGTTTTCGTTTTTTTTAGTTGACAAACTCTCGATGCTCCATGTTAATGCATCGTGAGTTTGAGGGGAGATGTTAGATAATATTATTATATATTAGTAGTAAGGGTATTTTAGACAATTCTAGACAATTCTATTCTTTTATATATATACTCATTGTAACCCTATTAACTTTGGTTTTGGCTTATTCTATGTTATGAAACCCTAGAATGGTTGTTTCTCTTCTTCCTCTTGCTTTCTCTTTTCTTTGTTAACATTAAGTACCTTTATTTATGATTCCTTATGAGTTGTTTTCTAGTAATATATGACAATTATGATCACTTAGGAATTTGGTTTCGTCTTTGATGGTGCAGATAAGGGAATCAGTGTACCTATTGGAAGCCAAGAAGAGAAGCAATATTGGACCGTCTTTTTTGAACATGACCTCTATCCTGGGAAAAAAATGAGCTTGGGCATCCAAAAGAATTCTGAAATTCAACTATTAACATCAAGGGAACAAGTGTCACTAAAAAAATCAAGCCAACCTTTTGGAATTAATGTGTGGTGGGATCAAAAATCAAGTGAAAGGGTAAGTCAAACTTTTGGAGTACACACATGGGGTAAAAAAGATACCCATATTCTTCATGACTATTGTTGGAGCTCAAGAGCAATAGGGGAAGACAAGCACTGTGCACCATCACTAGAATCAATGATGAATTTTTCCATTTCAAAGCTTGGGAAGAACATAAAAGTGATGTCAAGTTCATTTGCTCAAAATCAAAACCAATATGTAGTGGAGGAAGTGAAAAAGATAGGAGACAGAGCAGTGATGTGTCATAGATTGAATTTTGAAAAAGTTGTATTCTATTGCCACCAAGGCAATTCAACAACAACTTTCATGGTCTCATTAATGGCCTTTGATGGAACTAAATCTAAGGCATTAACTATATGCCACCATGATACAAGAGGTATGAATCCCGATATGCTTTATAAAGTACTCAAAGTCGTGCCTGGAACAATCCCTATTTGCCATTTCATTGGCAACAAAGCAATTGCTTGGGTGCCTATTGATGCTGTGAGTGACTCTGTTGATCATTCTCGTGCCATCTCTGGTTGAAGATTTCTCCATCTCTAGTTGAGAATATCTTATGTTACGTGTATAGTGTATTCTGTATAAAACTTGTTAGAACTGAGTTTGAGGTGAGGTTTGCCACTCTAACACTGCATGGCCAATTTGTTTTAGTTTCTATTTGACAATGAGCAAAAAATTGTTGTGTTTGATGTAGTATTATTGAAAGAAAGAAAAAAATTACAAAATCTCATGATCATTCATTTAGGTCAAAGAAATAATATGACCAAAATGGACTAATGTTAAAAGTAATTAAAATCAAAAGGCTTAAATATATAATTGATCCCTACATTTATGAGTTTTTGTTTTGTTTTAGTCTTAGTAAATTTTTTTGTTTCACTTTTGTCTTTGTAAATATATATATATATATATATATATTTAGTCCTTGGTATTTTGTTTTAATCCTTGTAAAATTGATTTTTATTGAAATGAGTCAATACAATATAAATATAATATTTCATTTTAGTCCCTTGATCATTAGAGATATAAGGAATTGCAGTGACAAATTTCATTAAAATTCAATTTCGCAAGAACTAAAACAAAAGGACAAAGACTAAAAACAAAACAAAAACTTACAGAAACTAAAATAATAAAAAAAAACACGTATTTGTAGAAATCAATCATATATTAACCAAATCAAAATTACCAAAAGACCAAAAGATATGTAGGATCAATATGACATATTTTTTTTCCGGTTAATATGTAGGAACAACATGACAGTTTTTTTTTCCCAGTTAATATGTAGGATCAACATGACATATTACCTGAAGTTAGGGCTGTGCAAAAAATCCAGTTATTAGGCCCAAATCCATAATTGAATCCAAATCTATTTTAAATTTTTAGTTAAAATAATATGGTTATAATCCAACTTGTTTATTAACTGGTTGAATATATACTCATGTTTAATTTTTGGATTTGAATTTTAATCTGGTTATTTTTCCACTCTTAATAACCAGATTAAAATTCAAATCCAAAAATAACCAGATAAGAGTGGATTAGCAACATTCATAATTTTAATCTAAATTAAAATTCAACTTCATTCTTCCATTTATCTTTTCCTTTTCTAAATTTCAATCATTTCCTAACTTAACAGTACTTCATTTTTTTCTCCATTTCTACGGGTATTAAGTTTTGTATCATTCTTTCAGTAGCACGAGTTTTCAGTAGAAATTTCACCATTTTCATTACTTTAACAAACTCTCATCTTTTCACAACAAAAAACTTATTTCCTAAAAAATATATTTGCCTTTTTTATACAATAAAGTTCATACCTTCAGTTTTAAAATAATGCATAAAAACATAACACATTTTTAATAACTTTATTTTGTACAAATTAGTCTTTTTGTTCATCTTAGACTTTTCCTTGATATATATATATATATATATATATATATATATATATATATAAAACATAACTCATTTTTAATTATTTCATTTTGTACAAATTAGTCTTTTTGTTCATCTTAAACTTTTTCTTTTGACATCTTATATAAGTTTAATTATTTTTTATTCTTTCATATTTATAAAAATGTTATATATATTAATATATATATATATATATATATTATTTTGTCATATTTCACCCTGTTGTAAATCATTTATTGATTTCTCATATTTTTTTGTCTTTCATTTTATCTGAGGGTGTATGTCAAATTTGGAGAGTGTTGCAGGTTATGGTGTAATACAATGTATAAATTGTAATTTACATTCATTTATTACTGATTGGATTATATGGTGAGGATTTATTTAAGGTAATAAAAAGAAAAATATGCTCAAGTTTGCTCCTAGTTTTGTCTTCATAGTTTCATAATGCATCAAATTTTTGAAGTTAACAAGTTATATCGAGTTTTTCATATATAATATCAAGTTTTCGAATTAATTAAAAATACACAATTCAATTAAAAAATAACTGAATTCTAACCGATGTTGAAAAAAAAATCAGTTTTAAAATTGGATTTGTCGAAACTGATTGCATAATCAGAAATTCGATTATTTAACTATAATTAATTTTACAACTAGTTTTAAACCAAAATGTAAATTTGGTTATAAATCTTAATCCATATAATAGTTTTAAAATGAATATGGTTTGGTTATTTAAAAAATTGAATCATGAACAACCCTACTTAAAGCAATGGAGATGATATTTTTATGGGTTGGATTTCACAAGCCTAAGGGTTCGGAGGAAATGGAGAGGCCCTTTTCAATAATGAAGAAAAAAAAAAAACAGAGATGTCCGTATGAAATTGTGACGAGAATAAGGGCCTTTGACCCGATGGCTTCAGCATTAATTTTCTAAAGGAGTGTTTGGACATTCTTAAGGTTGATATTGAAGCTTTCATTCATGAGTTCTATGACACATAAATTCCAAAATAATCTTGTTTTACGTAGACATAACATTACTCGATAATTTTTTATTCAAATAAAATTGTTTAAGAGAATAAGATATCACAACCAAATAAATTTATTCTGTTATTGCAAAATAAATATCAAAATAAAAACTATGATGTTTGCAATTATTCAAAACAACCATCAATTTGAAATAGTCGTAGAAAAATAATCCTAGCTCAATATCACAATTCTCGTAAATCTAGACGTGCACGGCATCATAAAACCAAGTAATTAAAATATTCCAAATGTTCGCCAACTTCTATTGGTCACCTATGTCTTGGTGATCATATGCACCATTGCACTACTACACAAACAAACATAGGTGAGTATATTGAATTCACGTAAAAGCGTAATATAAATAAAGACAATGTAATCACATTAAACACATAATCACATAATATCACTATTTAGTTCAGGTGTTAGAATAAGAGAAAACACCCAAGATCAAAGGAAGTGGCTCGGATTGGAGGAAGCGCCTCAAATCAAAGGATGCTACCAAAGCATACCAGTAGAGGATACCACCAGATTGACATCACTAGAGGAAAAGAAATAATCAGAAGCAAATATATCATAGGAAAGGAACAACACGCGACCTTCGCTATATTGCACATTAGAGGAAGCAAACAGACTAAGAGGAAATAGAATAGAAGGACAAATCAGAGGAAAAGAACAACACGCACCATTTGTTGTGTTGCACATTAGAGGACGCAAGCAAATTAAGAGAAATTGAATAAAAGAACAACTAGAGGAAAGGACCAACACATGCCCTTCGTAGTCTCTAAAGGAGATGCCTCTAAGGATCTGCCTCTCCATCTAAGTATCTGAGCCTAAAGATATGACTATGATAATCTACCTCTAAGGTTTCACCTATGAAGATAAGACTATGAAGTCAAGTGCAACATGCTCAATAAGCTGCCTCCAACAAAGCAATAGAGGCAAACATCGGACTCTAATGTACAATGTTGACTCTGCCTCTACTAAGTTGCCTCTGGCCAATAATTCAACACTAGAAGATGATTGGATCTAACTCTGAACTGCATACTACGTCTAATCTGATGAAAAACTCAACACAACAAGAAAAAGTCAACGCAACATGAAAAGTCAACATATCATTTTTCATGGTTAAAAAAGTCAACGACTCTAACTCTAATAAAAGTTATGACTCTAGAAGTTGACTCTAAAGACACATGATCTACACACGACTTAGAAACAAATTCAATGAAGGCTCACTGCCTTTGATTATGATACTGAAGATTCGACTGTCCAAGCGGTTACTTTTGTCCACACTTAAATGGATTAAAATGCTCAGTCAGTTACGTTCTTAAATTGCACCAAATTAAATGTCTCATCAAATAGAAACGGTCTAATTCAAATTCATGACAACGGATCTACGCAATCAAAGATAGAACATCCTAAAATCAAAACAATGATCATTAGAATTTGAATGCAACGAGAAGATTAGAGGATTGAAGAAACTTGAAGTAGCGACGTCAATTTACAAGAAATAGGGGTTTGAGTTGGAAATACACCCTTTTAAAATTTCCTGTTGAAAACTTAAGAAAATAACTCAAGATTGATCTTGGTTGTGAAAACAGAAAATGGAGAATGTTCTTGGTTAGTTAAAATTAGTAATTCAGTTTATATATTTAACTTGATAATCAACCAGACTGAAAGTAAATAGATACGGAGGAGATACCACACAAGGATATATCCTGGTTCACCCAACTCGAGCTACATCCAGTCCTCACAACTGTGAGATTTTCCACTAAGTGTTCAAAACAAAGAACCTTCTTCATTTGTTACAAAGTTAAAAACTTTACACTCAGAAAGGAGTTCAATCAAGTCACCTATCAACCTTGATAGGATTTCTTACAATCTACCCAAACTATACTAAACTCTTATAGTTTGAGTTTTACAATAATAATGAGATTCTTTTGATAGAATTTGAGATGTCTCAACTCTTGTTTAAGATTCGATTCTTTACAAATAATTCAGTACAATAATAACATAGTATTGAAACATAATCAGAACTGATTCTTTCTTGAGAAAGTGAGAATTTTAAGTATGAATGTGAATGATTTAATGAGACTTGTTAGCACTTGAACTTCTACAGTTTCCTTGAGCATTGACCTTCCTTTTATAGGTGTTTTAGAGCAATTAATAATGGTCAAAAGAGTTGTTGGTAGTGCTCTGTCAATTTTGTCCAAAACCAATATATATGAATAAAAATATTTCAGTCTTTTGAATACTTTTGAACTCTATTGACTGGGCTAATTTCTTTGTTTTTGATCAGATTTCTCTTGTGTTTAATGATCCTTTATACTTCAGATATATGTTGTTGATGTCTTTGCCTCGATCTGGAGTTTTGATTTTGTCAAAACAACTTAGAGAATGATGATGAACTTCTGCAGAATTTTAATGAAAAATTCTGGAGATTAATAATCAATCTAGAGTTCTAGTCTTTGAACTTTTTGGAGATTGAAGATCAATCTAGAGGTTCAGTCTTGATCATTTTGGATGTCTTCCTGATTAATATGGATGTCTTGTACAATTCAAGATTGTTTATCTTGCTTGACACTCATGCTGGAGAAGGTTCATACTTGTTTCAACTTGCTTGATTCATGAGTTTTTCTCTTTGTGATTCGAATGGTTTCTTTGATTAGAATGGATCCTACTTGATCCTTGTCAAGTACTGATAATATAAGTTTAAATTCTAGAGGCATAATCTTCTTTGAACTAGTGGAGATTGATTGATATTTGGGCGGTGTTAATCAGTCTTGATCCTAGAGAACATTCTCCGTTTTTCCAAAATTTGTCAAGAACGTTCTCCGTTCTTGTTTGTTCAGATTTTGCTTTTCATGTTGATTTATTCTTGCTTTACTTGGATTCTATCTTTGATTAATACACTCAAACACACATGTTAAGTACCAAGACACTTTGAATCATAATTATAAATCTTAATTAACTTTTATTTAGTTATCTTCAAAATATTAATTTTGGATTTTGTCTCAACAATCTCCCCCTTTTTGATGATGACAAACCTGTTAATTTAGATTTTAATTTTGATTCTAATTTTAATCACAGAGAGCTAAAAAGCTCCCCCTCAGAAAATGCTACAATATTTGAACCAACATATAGAAGTAATCATACAAAAGAACTTCTGATATATTTAAAATCTAAGAATTACTTCTCCCCCTTTGTCATCTAACAAAAAGGTTGGGGAATACAAAGGAAGTGCAAAGGTAGGGAGAAATAACATGAGTATGCTACATATAGAAATCAAGTGTTTGAACAATTCATTCATATATCAAATAAAATTTCAAGTTTGCATTTAATCATCAAGGATCATAGCATGTATGTTGATCAAAAAATCATTTTGAATACAAGCAAGATGCATCTTTGCTCTTTTGCCCTACTTCTCAACAGTAAACATTTTAAATTGAACAAGATCATGTTTACTAGAAAGAATAGAGAGAGAGTGAACGCATATTGGGAAGCAAAATAAGATGAATGTGACAACATGTCAAAGATAATTTCTCTTTTTATAAAACATTCTTATGGTAATAAAGTTTGTATTTTTCAAAAATTAATTTTTTTTGAAACGATTGAAGAGATTTGTCCCAAAAGAATGCTTTTAAGGACATAAAGAGGATAATTTGTAGAAAATGATTTGAGTTCCATGAATGAATTAAATAGTAATCATGATCCGAATATACTTTGATAAGATCCAAATAAGCACTTGAATTAGACAAGAGTACAATGTGAATATGTGCTTCTTCTAACGTGAAACTTGAATATCCTTGATGTATTTTAGAGGCAAATCAACCACTGTAATTACACCTCCAACAACAGCTTTGGTTCCATATCCTTCCAATTAGTTTTGTCGTTCTCCAGCATTTATGAGAAGAATAAAACGGAGATTGTTTATCAATCTTAGTTTCCTTGGAAGCATTATATTGCTGCTGTCCAAATTGTTTTTCTTCTTCATCATCCTTTGATTTATTAATGTTTCCAAAGGTTATAGACACTCCAAATTTTTGTAACAAGAGGAGGCATCATAATTTTTAATTCTTATGTATTGGACATGTCTTGTCCATGTGTCAATGTTCTTTCTTGATTGTTGGATGTTATTCCTACATCACAAGTTAGTAATGATTTTGGTACCCATATTTGTTTGGGTCCTTGTTGGTTAGTATATATTCTTTTAGAAGAGTTTTTAATACTTGATCTCTTTTTAAAATAGCAAGTTGATTTGAAGTGGCTATTTTTGGAACAATAGGAATATTTTGTTGTTGGTCTTGGAGAAGGTTTCAAAATATGAGTTTTAAATAACTTTGAACTTGATTTTGATGAAATTCCACATCGTTCTCCATTTTTCAAACTTTCTGGAGAAAGTTCTATTTTTGTTCCAGAACATTCTCCGTTTTGAGATTAACCTAGAGAACGTTCTCTTTTCTGTAGATTTTTTAAAACTGGTTCAACTTTATTTGCAGAACGATCTTTCCTTTTAAAAAACCTTTTGCTTTTAATCTTTTCATCTCTTTTCTTATAGTAGCAAGCAAATTCCAGATGTCCAATTTTCTTACAATATGAGTATTTGGTTTTACATTTTTCTTCCTTTCTTTTTGGAACCAAAAAGTTTTCATACATTTTTGTTTTTTGAGTTTTATCAAAACCAAGACAAGTTTTACCAAATATTCCTACTTGAGATCCCATAATTTTTTGAAAGATTTTAGTAGCTCCAATACAGTTTGACAAGTCATTTTTAAGAAGTTCAACTTCTGTTTTAAGGAAAACGTTCTCCTTTTGAATCGTAAAACATTCTTGATTTTCAGTTTCATTATTTTCCTTAAAATGAGATTCCTGCATGTTCTAAATGATGTTTTTTAGTTCTTCAATCATAACTTGAGCTTTCACTTTTTCTCTTTTTTCTTTTAAAACTTGATCCTTTAAAGAGCTACATTTTTGAACAAGACGATTTGAATCATTAAGCAAGTTATCACATAAAAGACATGGTTCAAAATTTATTACCTCCTTGTCTCCAGTATCTTCCATTAAATATAAGTTGGCTTCTTCAGGTTCCTCTATTTCTGATTCATCAGAGTCATTTTAGGTCACCATCATGGATTGTTTCTTGAAAATGGACTTCTTTGGTGCTTTTTTGTTCAAGGGACATTCAGTTTTATAATGTCCTTGTTTATTGCATCCAAAATATGTGATTTGACTTTTGTCTACCTCTATTTTGAAGTTTTCCTTTTGATTTAAAAATCTCCTTTTAATATGATCCTTTCTTCTTAACATTCTATGTATCTTTCTTGTAAGATGAACTATTTCTTCATCAACATCTTCTTGTTCAATTTCTTCTGAGTCCTCATATGGACTTTCTTGAGATGTTTACAAAGCTATTATTTTTCCCTTTTTGATTGGTTTGTCTTATTGTAGCAGCACTTCATGTGCTCGTAATGTTCCAATCAGTTTCTCTAGTTCGAGTATGTCAAGATTCTTGACTTGACTTGGCTGTCACCCTTGCTCTCTATATTATTGGAAGACATCTCGTGATCTTTCTGGCTCTATCTTGTATTGAGTATGCTTTCTCTAAGGAGCACATTTCGTTTACAATGGTTGTGAATCTTGAGTACATGTCATCAATTGTTTCTCCTTCATTTATTTCAAAGAGTTCGAACTTTCTTATGTCTATATCAATCCCTTTTTCTTTCATATGGCTTGTTCCTTTGTGATGAGTTTGTAATATGTCCCATACTTTTTTTAGCAGTTTTACATTCATAAACTCTTTTATTTACATTCAGAAGAGGTTGAATCATTTTGGTCGACTCTTGGTATGAAATCTCTTATCTGTAAAGATGTGCCGCATTCATGTATCTTGAGATTTCAGGAACAACTGTATTTTGCTTTTCCAGAAGTAGTAGTCTGTGCCATCAAAGTAAGGTAGTTTGTATGATGACCCTCCTTCAGCAATGTACATATCTTTTGAATTTTTCTTCTAGATATTTTTCTCTAACATTTGTTAGGTGTTCAACTTTAGAGGCCGAGCATTGATGCCAATTGAAGTAGCAATGTCAATTTACAAGAAAGAGGGGTTTGAATTGTAAATGCACCCTTTTAAAATTTCCTGTTGAAATCTTAAGAAAATAACTCAAGATTGATCTTTGTTGTGAAAACAAAAAACAGAGAACATTATTGGTTAGTTAAAATCAGTAATTCAATTTATATATTTAACTTGATAATCAATCAAACTGAAAGTAAAAAGAACGTTATCCATTCTTGTTTGTTCAGATTTTTCTATTCATGGTGATTTATTCTTAATTTACTTGGATCCTATCTTTGATTAATACACTTAAACACACATGTTAAATACCAAGAATCATAATTATAAGTCTTAATTAACTTTTGTTTAGTTATCATCAAAATATTAATTTGGGATTTTGTCTCAACAAAACTATAATTAAATAATCTGAACGTTGGAACAAGAAGAAACAATTTGAAAAGCTCAAACAGTTGGCATCTATAAATGGTCTCCACCACTTGAGGAACAAAACACAACCATAAGCAGTAAGACAACATACCTGAAAAAGAAAACTATAACAACAAATCACTTAGATGTTATTTAGCACTACATTGTATCATAATCTTTATTGTGTTAAGGCTTTGAATTTAAATTTCATATGCTCTGATTGTGCGAAACCCATAAATAAACCAAAACACTTTTGTAACCTAACCGATAATGGCTGTATACCTCAACGACTTGTGGTTTTCAAGTTGTATGTTGAGTAGACTTAACTTGTAAAGTTAATTGGCTGTAATTGGATTACATTAATGGTTTAAATCCTTCTGATGAAGGGGCTGGATGTAGCTATCGGATTAATAGTGAACCAAGATAAATTATTGTGTTATCCCACCTCCTCTGTCTATTGCTGCTTTCTTTACTTGTTTTAATTTCACCCATTAGTCAGCGTATAATTTTTTAAAAAACAAATCGAATACATATTTCATAACCCTTTTCCTGTGTATTTTTTCAACTACAACAGGTTATACATGAGTATTGCAAATGCAATGAATTTTTCACTAGATTCAATACTTCATATTTGATTTGGTACCAAACTAATTTGAGGTACTTGGTTAGGAGACACAAACTATGAAACCATTAGGTGGCTAACAATAACGTATATAGCCTTGTCCTCATCGACCCATTTGGCTCATCCCGAGACTCATGTAAGTGACTCCTTAGGATTAAACTAAGGTTACATAGTAGCTCCCAAGATTAAGGAATTACCCTAAGTCACCTAAGGATTATCTTGTAGAATACCCCATGGTCTAAAATATGCATGCACTGTTGCGTATGCGACCTTGACATATACATTCCTTCCCTTGTGGTCCTAAGTCACTTCTTATGTAAAAAGAGGACCATCATTTCGACCTTCACATATACATTCATTCCCTTGTGGTCCTAAGTCACTTCTTATGTAAAAAGAGGACCATCATAAAAATGACTTAGGTACAACACGTTTCATAGTTCAACAGTAATGCCATTATAGTTTAAAATAACATATCAGTCAAAACATAGATCACATCACAGATATACCATTTTTCACAATATCGTAGCCAACATGGTAGACATATAACACCAAAAACATGTAGCTCAAACAATACAAAGTAGAAAACAATAAATAAAAGAATAACGTATCGAAATGAGACTTACCGACATTCAAAATCATTTACACAATTGGTATGAAAATGAAGGCTCCATATAGTATGACAAGGAATGAGTGTTTGGAAGAAAAATTGCATACCGCATAGGTATAGTTTCAGTACCACAAGTTGGTGGAAAAGTGAGCCAAGTTTTGGTTTAAGCCTTTATATAAAGTCCAATTTTGATGTCTTTACTCGAAAGTACAACAACTTCAAGCTAAGAAACCAACATTAAAACGAACTATTAATTGACATTTTCATACACTGAGAACATTAATTCGCATAAGAAAATGTCGTATTAAAACATAATATTTACGAGAATGTTGCACACCTAGACAACGCTCACACACCGACGTGAGATTTACAACAACTAATAATGATATTTGCTTTGCATGAAAAGACCATTATTTTGAATAGTGATGCATTGAATCTCAAGATATTTTGATTGTTTCACGTTGCATTACGATATGTTTTCTTCGGAGGGCGAAGTGGTCAAAATGGTTGACTAGGTTTTTACAACTATAACATTAATTTTAATTATTCTGTTTAATTTTACACCACAATCATGACACATAAGCTAGACACAATTTCAAAGAAAACATGGCGTTACATTTCTTCCATTGTAACATAAATTTCATCCTCAAAATTTTACCGAAAGTGAGTAATTCTATATATAAATCCAGCATCTAGCTTTTTGCCTTCCATGCGGCACTTTCACTAGTAGCCTTGCCCAAAATTATTTTCACCAATGGAATTGTCTTTCCTCTTTGTTCCTGGACCTTTTGATCGTCGATTCGAAAGGGCAAAGATTCAAAAGTAAGGTTCTCTTTAATTAGAATCTCTTCCAACTCAATCATTTGTGAGGGGTCAGGGATGCACTTAAGAAGTTACGACACATGCATAAAACTATGAAGATTCGAAAGAGAAGAAGCTAATGCAATTTGATAGGCTATATGTCTGGAACATCTCAAGATTTGATAGGGTCCAATAATATAAGGTGTAAGTTTTTTCTTTTTTAGTGTTAGACCAACACAAGTTGTTGGGGCTAATTCTCAAAAATACACGATCACCTTCTTGAAATTTAATGTCCTTTCGCATATTGTGGTTGCTCTTGTGTCTACTCTATGCGACCCTCATTTTTCTTGTATCATTTTCACTTTTTTGATAGTTTGTTGAACTACATTTGGTCCTATAATCAAGTGATACATAGTCTCAAAGCAATACAATGGAGTTAAGCATCTTTTACAGTACAAAGCCTTAAATGATTTTATCCTAATATTGGAATGAAAACAATTATTGTAACTGAACTCTATCAACAATAAAAACTATTCCAACTCCCAATCTACTCTAGCACACCCTCTCTTAATAAGTTCTCTAAAGATTGGTTCGTTCTCTAAGTTCGACCAACGATCTAAGGATGGTAAGGGGAACTTAACCTAAGCTTAGTTTCATGTGCTTTATATTATCCTTTGCAAAACTTAAAAATAAATTTGAGGTATGTATTTGAAACTATAATACATGGTACTCCATGTTACCGTTCAATCTCATTAATGTACAAACCAACCAACTTCCATGGAATTTGTAATATTCATCATAATGAAGTGAGAAAACTTAGTTATTCTACCTACAATCACCCAAATTGAATTATATCCATTAAGAGATTTGGGTAATCCCCTAATAAAATCCGTCTAAATGATGTCTCATTTCCATTCAGTAATACTAAGGAGTTGCATCCAACTTGAAAGTTTCTGATCCTTTATCTTGGACATATGTCAAGTTAAAAAGCATATAAAAATTCCACTACATATTTCTTCATCCTACTTCTTTTTAGGATCTTGATACATCGTGGTAGCATCAGGGTGAATACTCAAATTACTATTGTGGTGTTTTCTAGAATTCCATTTCTTAATTCAACCACATTAAAGACATAAACCCTTTCTTTAAACCTCAAGATACCATCACTAGCCATCTTGAATTCATATTCCTTCCCTTAAACCATCAATTCCATCTTATCCAACAAATGCAAACCTGACTTCTGATCTTCTCTAATATCTAATATCGTCCAACAACCCACTAATTATCAATGTACCATATTGAATAATCTATCATGCTAGACTCAAGTCCTTGAACTTTTCCAACAAATCTCTATGCTTCATGTAAGATCCATAGTTTTAAATTCTAATTTTTGTATTTAGTGTAGTTTGGTATTGAACTCTGAGGCTTTTTAGCTGAGTTATTGTTATTTTGTGAGTTTAATGCCCAAAAATATCTTTTGACGCACCGATTAAAATTATTCGTCGATAAATAAATTAGATTAAGTACGGTGAATCTTTTGTCAAAGAATAATTTATTTATGTTACGAAGAATTTAATACCGGACAGTTTTGTTAAAAATATCTCGGGTTGCTGAAAATTGTATCTGTCAATTGAGTTGCGACAAGAGTAGATATTTTTAACAAAAAGTGGTTTGAGAAGTGATGGGTGAAATGGTAATTTTATGAAATATCTAGATATTTTTAGATAATTGTTATATCTATATATATATATATAGAAAGAAAATGAAAGGAAGGAAAAAGGAAAGAAAAGGAAATGAAGGAAAAAGAAAGAAAGGAAAGCCGAAAGAAAACAGAAAAACATTTTACTTTCCCTGTTGCTCGCGAACTCCATCTTTCTTCCTTCTCCATTTTTTTTTTCTTTTGCTTCAAGAAAAGAAACCCAAGGCTTGGTGGGTTAGAAAACAAAGATTTCTCAGCTCCATTCTTCTTGTTTGATTCGAAAACGAAGAAAAACGGTGTTAGGGGTTTCTAAATCGTCAAACACAAACCCTCACGTTTCTTCTAGATCCAAGCTTTATTTCGCGAAGAGATAGAAGGGAAAGTTGCTCATGACTCCGCTACGGTGCTAGAGAGTCAACTTTGGAAGCGACGGCGCGAACGAAGTTTTTACCGGAATAAATCGCGGTACCGTAATCGCATATTAGATCTATCGTTAAGGTAAGGGATCCTTCCAAACTTTTAGTTTGCATTTTGGGACTTATTTGTGGTTGTTTGGAAAATAAATTTGTTGGGTTTGAAGTGTAGGTTTGGGGAAAATGAATTTAATGCTTTTATGGGTGAAAGTTTGGAGTTGGGTTTTGGTGAAATTGATGAGTGTTTTCATGGAAAAGGAATTTAATTCATCTATGTGTGTTGTTGAGGAAAAGAAATTTGATGCGTTTGAGTTATGGTTTGTGAAAATTAGTTTGACATGTGTTATGTTTGAGTTTTGTGGAAATTTGTGGTGATTGATGATTGAACTTGGTGTCGATTTTGTGGTTTTTGAATTGATCGAATTTAATGTAAATTGTTGATTAAATTTGATGCATGTGGTGGAAAATAAATGTTTGAGTATGCTATGTGTGGAATTTGAAAATCGTTAGAGTTAAATGAGTATTAAAAATAGGGAATCTTTTAATATCTGCATTTACTTAATTATTTTGGTGGATAGAGTCAGAGTATGCTCATGCATTTCATAATACATGGGCCAAAAGATAATTCCATGTGATTTGTTGGTTCATCTTATCCTTGCGGGGATTGTCGCACCGTGTAAGGTCCGTGACAGACTGCACATGTAACACCCCGATTTTTAACAGCGCGAGTGTATTTTTTTTTTTTAAAACAAATTCATAAAAACAAAGAAATAATGAAGGAAATACTTTTGGATAAATATTTAAGTCGTAACACAACGACAAATAAGTCAACAGAATTTACAAGCAGCAGAATAGTTTTTGAAATACGAATCCAAAGTATTTACACATCAAAATACACTGGGGCTATGCGGTCTATCAGACATAGTTCATACCCCTAGGGTATTCTCGACAGACACCTGTACAAAAGCACTGCCCCAAGAATTTTAACTCCCCACATCACATCAAAAAGTGGCACATGGAACCCATCAAAATAAAATGTCAAGCTAACAATATTGGAATAGGTACAATCTTCCAAATTAAAATAAACACAACCCAAAAAGAAAGACATCTAGTCCCTATAGGTCAACCTAATCTGATCATTCTACAAAAAATTATACATCCCAAATGATCTTCACGTTCCCCGCAAGATCCTCCTAACACAACTCCAGTCAGGTGTGTCCAACTACCTTCCCATCTACAGGGTACTAACCGGTAGGATGATCCTGGTTCTCATCTGAGGGCAAAGCCCATATTTCCACAATAGTTGTAAAGGGTCACCAACCGAAATTAACAATTAACACATAACATTTAAGTTTTTAAATGCACAAAATAATCTTTCAACTTAGCATGCACCTTAAAAGGGTTTCCATATGCCAAACATTCATAAACAAGGTTGAAAAATGAAGTTTTTAACAAAACAACATTGTTGTATTCGAATACAGCATCTCTGTATTCGAATACAAGGTTGTTTCAACATTCAGCAGCAAAAACAACATGTCTGTATTTGAATACAGCCTTCTGTATTCGACTAAACAGCAAGTCAGTAGCAAAACAGCATGTCTGTATTCGAATACAACAGTCTGTATTCGACTACACAGTAAGTCAGTGGCAAAAACATGTCTGTATTCGAATACAATTTTCTGTATTCGAATACACATCAGACAACAGCAAGAAAACAACAAAATTCAGCAAAATTCAGCTTTTTAAAGGTTTTCCAAATCAATCAACACTTACACACAAATCCAAACAATCACACTTAGCAATTATAGCACAATCACCATGACGACTTGAGTTTTGAAATGGTTTTGCAATCAATCACACTTACACATAATTTCAAAACATACACACTTAGCAATTATAGCACAATCACTACGACAACTCGAGTTTCGAAATGGTTTTGCAATCAATCACACTTACACACAATTCCACAACATCCACACTTGGCAATTCTAACACAATCACCATGACAACTTGAGTTCAAAGACTCAATCATAATCTTGAATCAAACACGACTCGCGTGCCAAACACCCTAATGCAATGCGTATATGCCAAAATGCATGGACTCGGAATTCCAAACCAAAACCCTCCTTGAAGAGCCGTAAATCATAATTGTACTGCCTATCACATGTCAAAGTACTAAATTACCGACGTGCTACCTATCAGGGGTCAGCACGATTTGCTAAAAACGTAAATCGTAAATGTACTGCCTATCACAGGCTGAAGTACTATTTATCGAGGTGCCACATATCACGGGTCAGCATGATTTATCAAAAATGTGTAGTCTATCGCAGACCTTACACAACGCGACAATCCCCACAAGGATAAGATGAACCAACAAATCACATGGTATCATCTCGTGGCCCATCCGGTCACCACTATCACCATGGCCCATCCGGTCGCCATGTACTATGAAATGCATGAGCATACTCTGACACTATCCACGACAATCGTTAAGTAAATGCAGATATTAAAAGATTCCCCATTTTTAATACTCATTTAACTCTAAGAATTTTCACGACAATCATTAAGTAAATGTAGATATTAAGAGATTCCCAATTCTTAATACTCATTTAACTCTAACGATTTTCACTACAAACATTAGGTAAACAGAGATATTAAAAGATTCTCCATTTTTAATACTCGTTTAACTCTAATGGTTTTCAAATTCCACACAGAACATACGCAGACATATTCTCAAATTCAATCCACAATTCACGCCAAATCACATCAATTCATTTTACCACAAAATCCACACAAACACATCTCAAAATTTATAGATATTAATTATGAACACGTCAAACACGACAACCACATAGTTATCACAACCCACCACTCAAACACATCAAATTTCATTTCCTCAAAACCACACATAAATGAGTTAAATTCATTTTCCACGAAACACTCATCAATATCACCAAAACCTAACTCTAAAATTTCACCCATAAAAGCATTAAATTCATTTTTCCCAAATCAACACTTCAACCCTAACAAATTTCTTTTCCACACAACCACAGATAAGTCCCTAAATGCAAACTAAAAAGTTTGGAAGGAGCCCTTACCTTAACGATAGCTCTAACAAGCGATTGCAGCACCGTAATTAATTCCGGTAAAATCTCCCCTAGCAACGTAGCTTCCAAAGTTAGTTCACTAGCACCGTAGCATGGAGGTGAGCAATTTTCCCTTATATCTCTTCTCGAAACGAAGCTTAGATCTAGAAGAAAAGTGGGGGTTTGTGTTTGACGGTTTGAAAACCCCTAAGACCG
>NC_021166.2:44076245-44079989 GCF_000331145.2 Cicer arietinum
TGAAAACCCCTAAGACCGTTTTTCTTTGTTTTCGAATCAAAGAGGAAGAATGAAGCTGAGAGGAAACTACCGAGCAAATGGCTTTGCTAGATTTACTTAGCAAGCTTTAAAATAGAGGAAAAAGTTGAAGGTTGGAGAAAGAAGTTTCGCACGCGAGGCAGTAGGGAGAGGAACGTTTTCTTTCCTCTGTTTTCTTTTTCCTTTCCTTTTCCTTTCTTCTATTCTCTTTCCTTTCTATTTCCTTTTCTCCCTTTTCTCTTTCCTTTCTTTCTATTTTCGTTTTCCTTTCTTTTTTTCTTTTCCTTCCCAACATATATATGTATGTATATATATTGATTATAACTTAACAAATATCCAAATATCTAGATATTTATCAAAATTACCATTTCACCCATAACCTCTCAAACCATTTGATAAAAATATCTACTCTCATCGCAACTTAATTGACAGATAAAAGTTTTTGCAACTAGGGATATTTTTAACAAAATTGCCCGATATTAAATTCTTCGTAACGTAAATAAATTATTCTCCAACAAATAATTTGAATCCAATTTCCAAAAATATATTTTTGGCATTTAACTCACTAAATACCAAAAACTAGGCTAAAAGCCTAAGAAATTCAACACAAAATACCCTTAAATAGTATAATTTGGGATTTAAAAATTAAGGGTCTTACAACACATTTTTGGTAAATCGTGCGGAACCGTGATAGGTGGCACCTCGGTAAATAGTACTTCGGCATGTGATAGGCGGTACATTTACGATTTACGTTTTTATTAAATCATGCTAACCCGTGATAGGTATCAACTCGATAATTTAGTACTTCGGCCTGTGATAGGCGGTACAATTATGATTTATGGCCCTTCGAGGAGGGCTTTGGTTTGGAATTCTGAGTCCATGCATTTTGGCATATACGCATTGCATTAGGGTGCTTGGCACACAAGTCATGTTTGATTCAAGATTATGATTGAGTGTTTGAACTCAAGTTCTCATTGTGATTGTGCTATAATTGCTAAATGTGAATGTTTTGGATTTGTGTGTAAGTGTGGTTGATTGCAAAACCTTTTCGAAACTCAAATTTTTATTGTGATTGTGCTATAATTGCTAAGTGTGATTGTTTGGATTTGGGTGTAAGTGTTGATTGATTTCAAAACCCTTTTAAAAGCTGAATTTTGTTGTTTTCTACTATTTTCTGATGTGTATTCGAATACAAACATCCTATTTTAGTTACTAACTTATATATAGTCGAATACAAAAGGTTGTATTCGAATACAGACATGTTGTTTTTGCTACTGACTTATGAAACAACCTTGTATTCGAATACAAAGATGCTGTATTCGAATACAATAGTGCCGTTTTGTTTAAAACTCAATATTTCAACGTTGATTATGCATGTTTAACATATGGAAACCCTTTCAAGGTGCATGCTATGTTAAAAGGTTATTTTATGCATTGAAATCTAAATGCTATATGTTAATTGTTAATTTTGGTTGGTGACCCTTTACAACTATTGTGGAAATTTGGGCTATGCCCTTAGATGAGAACTAGGATCTTCCCACCGGTTAGTACCCTGTAGATGGGAAGGTAGTTGGACACACTTGACTGGAGTTGTGTCAGGAGGATCTTGCGGGGCGCGTGGAGATCACTCGGGTTGTAAAGTTTTTTGAGTCATGATCATATTAGACGGTTGTATAGGGACTAGAGGTCTTTCTTTTGTTGATGTATTTACTGTATGTTGAAAGACTGCACCTATATCAATATTGTCAGTTAGACTTTCATTTTGATGGGTCCATGTACCACTTTTTGATGTGATGTGGGGAAGTTAAGATTCTTGGGCAGTGCTATTGTACAGGTGTCTGCCAAGAATACCCCAGAGGTATGAGCTATGTCTGATAGGTCTCATAGCCCCGATGCATTTTGCTGTTTTAAATACTTTGAATTTTTATTTCAAACTATTTTCGCTGCTTGTAAATGTTTTTGACTTTTGTCGTTGTGTTACGACTTAAATATTTATCCAAAAGTATTTCCTTCTTTATTTCTTTGTTTTTATGAATTTGTTGAAAAAAAAATAGACTCGCGCTATTAAAAATCGGGGTGTTACAATTGTGGTATCAGAGCTTTGGTTTGGATTTCTTTGGGGTTGTGGAGCTTTTGGTTACAGATTGTAGGTCAACCTGTAGGTTGGGAGTAGTTATCTGATCATGCGTCGGGGTTACTTGTCTGAGTTGTCAGATATGTTGTCGAAAGTTATTTTTCGGAATTCTCCTAAGTGGTGTTAAAATTTCTTCTTGATGTTGGTTTTGAGGAAACAATTCCTCCAAGAAGGAACTAAGCTGCAAAAGTCAACGTCAATAGGAATGATCAAATGGTTGAAGCAATGAATAACGCTTATGTTAATGCACAGACAGTTGACATGACTCTACGAGATCTGGAGAAGAGGGAAGAGAGATTCGTGCTGCTGTGTCAAGGGATTGGAAGATTTTTGTCGTTACCATCCTCCAAAGTTCAAGGGTGTTGAGAACTCAGAAAAAAGCTGATAAGTGGATTCAAGAAGTGGAAAAGATCTTCGAAATGACGAATTGTCAGGTAGGGTTGAAGCGAATCATGACGGCATGGGATTTATGAAGTGGTTCCAATGACTTAGATGTTATGTTGTTGGTGGTAACTCAAAGATGATGAGCATGGATGGATTAATGTTAGACGGATAGGTGATTTTATGTAAGGATCTAAGTGGAGAGCTTTTTAAGAAGAGTATTAGATGTTCGCCTGGTAGATTTCAGGATAAGACTGGATGAAGTTTGATAACTGTCAAAGAGGAGTAAACACCCTGAAATTATTGAGAAGATATGGATTCCATTTGGAATAGCATTTGGTGCTTAGGTATCAACCAAAGAAGCTTGTATCGAAGTTAAAGGAGCGCTATTACAATTCGGTTAAGATAGTCTAAGCCACAATCATGGTTGTTGGCTACTTATTGACAAATTGAGGAACTGATCATCCTTAATCTCTTGTTGATAGTAAACAAAATCATGTTGAATGGAACGGACGAGTCTTACCGACTATGAAAGCGCGTAATGTTATTAAATATCTATGAAAATGGATAGATGACACTTTCTTCAAAAAAGCATGATGAAGCAAGTTCTATCATGTATGTTGAGTTGAGTGCAAACATGGTGCGGTTATTACTCTTACTTTAAGTTTCGTAGGACTAGCAGGGTATTACAGGAGATTCATTGACGGTTTTGCTATGATTGTAGCTCCATTGACACAACTTACCAGAAAAGATCAACCGTTCGCATGGACGGAGAAGTGTGAGGAAAATTTTCAGTTACTAAAGAAAAAGTTGACAACCTCACCAATATTCGTATTACCGCAATCAGAAGAACCATATGAAGTTTACTGCGATGCGTCTCACCAAGGTTTGGGATGTGTTCTGATGCAACACAAGAAAGTTGTAGCTTACGCCTCAAGGCAATTGAAGATTCATGAAAGAAACTATCCTACTCATGACTTGGAGCTTGCTGCTGTAGTTTTTGCGTTGAAGATCTGGAGGCACTATTTATATGGATATACGTTCACAGTGTTCAGTGACCATAAAAGTTTGAAATATTTGTTTGATCATAAGGAATTGAACATGCGTCAGAGACGATGGATGGAGACTCTCAAGGATTTTGATTTCACATTGCAGTACCACCCTGGGAAGGCCAATGTAGTGGCTGATGCGTTGAGTAGAAGAAGTGTATC
>NC_021166.2:44080433-44091013 GCF_000331145.2 Cicer arietinum
TGGAATGTTGCAACCTTTAGATATACCTGAATGGAAGTGGGACATTATTTCCATGGATTTTATAACGGGATTGTCGAAAACAAGGAGAAAGAATGATTTTGTATGGGTGATACTGGATCGATTGACTAAATCCGCACACTTTTTACCGGTAAAGACCACTTCTAAGGTAGACAATCTAATTGAGATCTACATTGTTGAGATTGTGAGATTACACGGAGTACCATCGAGTATCGTATCAGACCGTGACCCAAAGTTCACATCGCACTTTTGGGGAGCATTGCATGAAGTGTTGGGAACGAAACTAAGATTGAGTTCAGCTTACCATCCACAAATGAACGGACAGACTGAGAGGACAAATCAGTCCTTGGAAGATCTTTTGAGAGCATGTGTATTAGATGATAAAGGAAGTTGGGATGATGTACTTCTATTGGTAGAGTTTACTTACAACAATAGTTTCCATGCAAGTATTGGAATGACACCATATGAGGCTTTATATGAGCGCAAGTGTCAAACACCTTTGTGTTGGTATAAGGACGATGAAAGTATGATTGTAGGACCGAAGATGGTACCACAGACTACTGATAAGGTAAAGAAGATAAAGGAGAAAATTCAATATTGAATAATAATAATTGATTATTTTCTCGTTGTATACACTAAATAAACTATACACTATATATATATATATATATATATATATATATATATATATATATATATAGATTGTATATAGTGTATAGTTTATTTAGTGTATACAACGAGAAAATAATCAATTATTATTATTCCATATTGAATTTTTTGATTCTTGAATGAGATAAAAGCTTACCAAAAATGTGAAAGGGTTACAGTTCCATGATCACGTCTAATTTATATATTTGTTATATTAGAAAATGAATCGCAATTGGATTTACGATAGAAATCATCCTAGAATAATGGGTAGCAAGCGGTCATTTACAACTGGTGTTGAAGAATTTTTAGAAATCGTATGCAGCCGAACTATTGTTCAAGAGAAAGGTGGTAATAGATGAATGTTATTGTACAAGTATTAAAAATGAGAATGTAATAAGGAATCGTTTGTATAATGATAGACTTAAGTTCAAACCAAAATGGTTTTGGAGAACAATTCTTTACTAGTTTTGTTGATAACAAAAGGAAGTTTGTGAGAACAATTTAATGTACTAATATTCTAAATTAAGTGTGTAGAAAAATATAAGAAATAGGTATATTCCAAACTTGGGAGCATAATTAGAGGAAAACTACATAAATAGAGGGAAACAACAAAATTAGAGGATACAACATAATCAATACGAAAGAATCATAGAATACACAATGATCAGAGGAAACCAAATATCAGAGGATATGCAATGATTAGAGGAAACACACTAATCATAGAAAATGCAAAGATTAGAGGAGTCACACAAATCACAGGAAGTACATTGATAAGAAGAAACACACATAATAGAGGAAACACAATAAATATAGGAACAACTTGATCAATGGAAACACACTCTTTGAAGGCTCTAAAACACTCTGTCTAATAAACTCGCTCTAAATCTAATATACAAAAAGTTCTGATTTGTTGTCTCTACCTTTGAAAGTAATTCAACATAAGAAAATGATTGACTATGCCTTTGATACTCACACATTAACATTTGATTCTGCTTTTGATGTTGACACACTCCAATCTGACTCTGATTCCTCTGGGTTTGCTTCTTGTATTCACACGTTGACTATGACTTTCATACTTCTAACTATGACAAAAGTAAACGGATCTGACAAAAAACCAATGCCTTTGAAAAAATCAATGCCTTGATAAAGGTCAACAATTCTGGAAATTGTGTATGACTTAGAAGATGTGATTTTGATCAAATCTAGAAGATTCCATATCATATTATGAAATAGGCAAAGTTGACCTCTGATACTAATCATGGAAGATCTAAAAACTCAGAAAAAGTATTGGAAACATACAAATAATGTTCTAGTCAGTTACCTACCAAATTGCACCGAATGGAAAAATTGGCTAAGTATTTTTTAATTGGCATAAACTGTTTGCAAAGGAATCATCACTAACAACGGCAATAACAAATTTGCAGTAACGGTCAAAAGGTGAAATAGCAAGCATTGCACCGGTTCAAACACATCAATTCAAAACTGAACAAAATTGAGATAAGGCAATGTTTCAATTCAATACTGAAGCAAGACATATGTTCCAGAATTGAGTATAAAAAGGATTCTCCTTTGTTTCAGCAACAAGAACAACACACAACATCAATAACATTAAGAAAAACTTGATTTGGCACAAACCCATTGAACAACTCCTTCACACGATGAAGTTTGATCAGGAACACATTGATACAAAATCACTTTGATCGAGAAGATATAACAAGCTTTAAGAGTCAAACATACATATCCTGTCATTTAGAATCAACAAGCTTAGATAGTGTTAGACACATACATATCCTATTATTGAGAGACAAACACAAACCAAACAAACGCTTGTAATTTGGCGCATTAGTCATTGTTGTATTTGCTTTAACGTGTTGCAGTTGCAACCAAAAGGTTGAGTAGACTTAACTTGGCGAGGTTAAGTGGTTTATGTAATTCAAGTTGAATTATTGGAAGAAATCCTTCAAGTGAAGATATTGGACGTTAGACTTTTTTAGCGCTAAAATCCCAATTTCATTTCCAAATATGTTCTTAGATGATATGTCCAACATGATACTGGATGCGATACCAATTCAAAATGATACTTCGTCAACAAGGTATTATGATGCTAAAAAGTTAGTGTCAACCTTGGGATTAGATGTAAAGAGAATATATTGTGTTTTACAACATATGGTGACTTATTTGAATGAAAATTTTGTGAAGAACCAAGATATCGTACGAAAAAGAGGGCATAAATTGATTCCAAGGAAAACAATGTACTTATTTTCCTATTGTAGCAATATTGCAAAGAATATTTGCATCAATGCAAACTTCTGGAAAGATGACATAGAAACAAGCTAAAAACAAGCTAAAATGCAAATAATAAAATTATAATTCAAATTCGACCCAAAGTTTAGAAACAAGCTAAAAATATTAATCTAAGCTATAAAGAGCTTTTAAAATACCAAACTAAAAAGCTAAAAACATGTGCCCAAATGCTATGATCAAATTCCCCCACACTTAAACTTTTGCACTCCGAGCAAAACAATGCATGCGATTCCAAATATTCTAATGAATGCAAAGTGGTGAGAGAAAAAAAAATATTTCTAGCTTAAGGCAATCCTGAATAGTTTTGTTATCACAACCAAGGCAAACAAGAGGACAAGTTAACTAAAGAATGTATCATAAGTGATAGAGTCCTTCTAGGATATAAAATTCTCTCATAGTCTTTACACTCAATGTGTTTGGGATACTGTTTACACTCAAAGCACATCATGGGGTAATTAGGCTCAAAGAGGCTTAAACAAATGGATAATTGTAGGGTAGGCTTATTTGGCTAGTAGCTTAATCAGAAACAAATGCCTAGATCATTTCAATATATGCATTCGGATAAGAGTCAAGTTAAGTTCTGACGTAACTAGCAATCATGAATGAGATAACACACAAGAAAAAAAAGATGGAAAAATGTATTCCGTTCAAAATAAGGCTAAAAAATATCACAAAAGTTAATGACTTATCACAAATGATACAAAATTTAGCATTTTAATCCAATTTATTTTACGAAGAATGCAAAAATACTATCCAATCGTGCCAGTCCAAACAAACTCTCAACATTTACAATCATAAAATCTGATGAAAAAGAATGCAGTGCAATGTCCATTTTTATTTATTTATTTATTTATTTATTTATTTTGAAATATAACAAATAAAATCCTAAATAATACCCCCGCACTTAAATTACACATTGCCTCAATGAAAGTAACAAGTAAAAAATAAGAGTAAGGAAAGGGAGCTCTCTGTTTAAACTTCAGTGTAGGTGGGCTTTTCGAAGGAGAGTTCTTCTATGGTAGCATCTTCAAGCACAAAGCTCTCATGGAATAGCTTGAGGTGTTGTCCATTTACTTTGAACACTTTCTCAGTGTTTTCACTTTTTATTGCCATTGCACCATGAGGAAAAATGTTACTAACAACAAAATGGTCAATCCACTTCGATCAAAATTTCCCAGCCATAATTTTAAAACGGGAGTTGAACAATAAAACTTTTTGGCCAATGGAAAATTTCTTCCTAAAAATCATCTTATCATGAAAGCACTTAATTTTCTCCTTATAGATCTGAGAGTTCTCATAAGCTCTTCAAGTTGTTGCAATTGAAGCTTTCTCTCCAAACCTGCTTTCTCCATCTCAAGGTTACAACTCTTGACTGCCCAATAAGCACAATTCTCTATTTCCATTGGGAGGTGACATGTCTTACGAAACAAAATTCGATAAGGGGACATCCCTATTGGTGTTTTGTAGGCTGTTCTATGAGCCCAAAGAGCTTCTCCAAGTCGGTGGCTTCAATCTTTCCTTTTTGGCTGCACCATTTTTTCTAAGATCTGTTTGATTTCCCTGTTTGAGATTTCAGCTTGCCCATTAGTCTGGGGATGATAAGGTGTAGAAACTCTGTGCACAACCCCATACTTCTGAAGCAAAGCGTCCATGGTGCGATTGCAAAAATGAGTGCCTTGATCATTTATGATGGCTCGGGGTATTCAAAACCTGCAAAAAATATTTGATTTGATAAAACCTACAACAAACTTAGAATCATTAGTCCTAGTGGGCATTGCTTCCACCCACTTCAAAACATAATCAACAGCTAGTAAAATATAGACATAACCAAAAGATACAGGAAAAGGGCCCGTAAAGTCAATTCCCCACACATCAAATACTTCACAGAAAAGCATAGGTTGTTGAGGCATCTCACTCCTACGAGTGATTGATGTTCCTGCTATTTGGCATTGTTCACAAGTTTTGTAAGTCTCAAAAGCTTATTTAAACAAAGTGGGCCAAAATAAACCCGAGTCTAACACTTTTCTTGCTGTCCGTTGAGGACCAATATGTCCTCCAGTTTGAGAGGCATGACAAATATGAAGAATGGATTGAGCCTCATGGTGGGAAACACATAACCTAATCACCTAGTCACTATAGAATTTTCACATATATGGATCATTCCACACATAGTATTTGGAATCACTTTTAAGTTTGTGTATTTGTGTTCGGGATGCATTTGCAGGAAAGACTCCAGTAACTAGATAATTAACTAAATGAGCAAACCAAGGAGTTACCTCACGCAACTGTAGCAGTTGTTCATCATGGAAGTCATTTTGAATGGGGATAGGGTCCTCATCCATTTCTATTCTGCTCAAATGATCTACCACCAAATTTTCAGCTCCACTCTTATCTTTAATCTCTAAATCAAATTCTTGGAGTAACAACATCCACCAGATCAATCTCAGTTTTGCTTTTGGTTTCTTCCACAAGAACTTCAAAGCTGCATGGTCAGTAAAAACAACTACCTTCGAACCTAACAAACATGATATAAACTTATCAAGTGCAAAAGCAATAGCTAAAAGTTCCTTTTTAGTGGTAGTATAATTAGCCTGTGCAGAATCTAAAGTCCTAGAAGCATAATAAATAACATGGGCAACCTTACCAACCCTTTGTGGAAGGACTGCTCCCACTGCATAGTTAGATGTATCACACATAATTTCAAAAGGAATGGTCCAATGGGGTGGCTGAATTATGGGAATAGAGGTCAGTGTTGCCTTTAAGAAATCAAACGCCTTCTTGCATTTGTCATCGAAGAAGAAACATACATCTTTTTGTAGCAAATTTGACAGCGGAAGAGTTATCTTGCTGAAATCCTTGATAAAGCGCCTGTAAAAACCTGCATGGCTAAGAAAAGAACGAATCTCGCGGATGCAAGATGGGTAAGAAAAATTTGAAATCACATCAATTTTGGCAAGATCCACTTCAATCCCATTTTTAGAGATCAAATGTCCCAAAACTATGCTTTGTTCAACCATAAAATGACATTTTTCATAATTCAGCACAAGGTTAGTTTCAATACATCTATGCAAAACTCTATCTAAATTGTTCAAGAATGCATCAAATGAGGAACCATACACAGTAAAACCATCCATGAAAACTTCAATACAATTTTCTCTCAAGTCAGAGAAAATACTAATTATGCAGCGTTGGAAAGTGCCTGGACAATTGCATATGCCAAAGGGCATCCTCCTGTAGGCAAATGTGCCAAAAGGACAAGCAATCGTGGTCTTTTCTTGGTTTTCTGGCGCAATATGGATCTGAAAATAACTAGAAAAACCATCAAGAAAACAACAATATGACTTACCAGCCAACCACTCAAGCATCTGATCAATGAATCGTAAATGAAAATGATCATTTCTAGTTGACTGGTTAAGTCTCTTGTAATCGATGTACACCCTGCAACTGTTCTGCACTCGTGTGGGAATAAGTTCATTATTTTCATTTTTAACCACTGTGAATCTAGTTTTCTTAGGGACTACTTCCACCGGACTCACCCATTGACTATCAGAGATGAGGTGTATAATGCCTGCTTGCAAGAGCTTGGTCACTTCTTTTTTTACAACATCCAAAATTAATGGGTTAAGTCGCCTTTGGGGATGCCTGGCTGATTTTACCCCGTCCTCCAGTAGTATCCTATGCATACACATGGATGGGCTAATACCAGGAATATTAGTCAAGGTCCATCCGATTGCCTTCCTGTGTTTTCTCAAAATCTGCAATAGCTTATCTTCCTGTTCATCTTCAAGTTTGGATGAAATAATTACAAGTAACTTCTCATTTCCTTCTACATATGCATATTTCAAATTTTCAGGAAGTGATTTAAGCTCTATAGTCGGTGGTTGTTAAATGGAAGGTACAACACCAGTGGCCGAAGCTAAGTATGCAAAATCAATTATGTTAGTAGAAATATCAATATCAGCACAATGATTAACCTGCAAGGCAGCTTCGATCTCAGCACACACAGAGCACAATTGAGTATCTGTACATAATTCACAAGTATAAGTATCATCAAAACCAGACAATGAAGGAAAATCATTAGCAAACATATCGAGGTAAGTGTCATCAACCAAATCACCAAGCAATTCAATTTGAAAAATAGAATGCTCTTCCATAGGGTGTTTCATAGCATCAAAGATGTTAAATTTTACAATGCTATCACCAAATTCCATGGATAGAGTTCCAACATGCACATCAATTTTTGTTCTAGCAGTTTTCAAAAATGGTCTACCTAAGATGATAGGCGCCCTGTTGGATTTATTCTCTCCCTCCATGTCCAAAATGTAAAAATCTGCAGAAACTATTAATTCATTAACTCGTTGGACAAGCATTGCTCCTGTTCGCCAATTGAATGGTAACACCTGTACTTTGTAAATGTCCAAGAGCAAGAGTGTTAAAAATAGATGTAGGCATAACATTATTGGAAGCTCATAAATCTAACATAGTATTTTAAAATTGACTATTGCCTATGGTACATGGAATGGAAAAAGTTCTTGGATCTTTGCATTTCTGAGGCATGGGCTGAATGAGGGCTGAAACATTTCGCCTCATGTTTACTCTTTCATTACCTTTTAATCTTCTCTTGTGTGTGCACAAATCTTTTAGAAATTTTGCATATCTTGGAATCTGTTTAATTGCTTCAAGGAGGGTAATGTTCACTTCCACCTTCCTAAATGTATCCAGGATCTCGTTGTCCCTATATGCATCGTCCATTTTCTTAGTCTTCACGGCCCTTTGAGGAAAAGGAAGTGGTATATTTTGCTCAACATCAACAATTTCAGATATCAAAGTATCCTCAACAACCTTGTTATTTTTCACTGCAGTTTCAGGTACCTTTGGTATTTCAACAACTTTTCCAGACCTCAATGTAATTGCACTGACATTGGGAGCATTTGGATTCACTACTGATTGTGCAGACAATTGGTTTAACCCTTGAGTCTGCAATTGATTAATTGAAGTGGCTAGCTGACCAATCTTTGTTTCCAAATTTTGAATGGTGGAATATGTTCTTTGTTGAAATTGGAGATTCTGGACAACCATCTGCTTAACGAGGTCGTCTAATGAAGGTGCATTGTTTTGCTGTTGAAGAATATTTTGTTGTTGTACCTAGGTTGATATTGTGCAGATGAATTCCCCCATCTCAGGTTGGGATGATTTCTCCAACCAGGATTGTACTTGTTAGATGATAGATCATAGCTGACTTGAGGATTGTATATATTTGTTGCATATACTTGAGGAGCATCAACAATTGGATATTCTTGCAATGTAGGACATGAATCTGAAAAATGCTCTAGAGAAGTGAAAATACCACAGACCACTGTTTGGGTTTTATCTATTGCCAATTTTTTTACTAAAGATGTAAGCTCATCAAGTTTTCCTTCTAAATTCTTGTGGGAAGAAGTTGAATTTCATTCACACCCTTTGTCAACATTGTTGAATTGCTTCTATTTGTAAACTATTGAGAATTAATGGGCATGTTCTCAATCAAAGCCCTTTCCATTTCTAGGGTCTTATCGACAAGTGCTCCCCCAATAGCAGCATCCAAAATGCTTTTATCCATAGGTAGCAAGTCTTCATAAAAATATTGGATGAGAAATTGTTCAGAAATCTGGCGATGATGGCAGCTTGACAATCTGACTGATGCCACATATTCCTTGTCAATATGACTGATGCCACATATTTATTTTCTGATTGAAGCAAATCTTGAGGCAGGGAAGAATTTTGCTAGAAACAATATCTTGAGATCATTCCAACTTGTAACAGAACCTGGTTGAAGGTAGTATAACCAGTCCTTGGCAGCATCTTGGAGTGAAAATGGGAAGGCTCTCAGCTTAATGTGGTCTTCTGCGACTCCTTGAGGCTTCATGGTGGAACACACAACATGGAATTGCTTCACGTGTTTGTGGGGATCCTCACCTGCAAGACCATTAAACTTTGGAAGAAAGTGTATTAAACCAGATTTAAGTTCAAATGGTATAGTAACTTCAGGATATGTGATACATAATGCATTATATTTGACATTAGGTGCAGCAAGTTGTCTTAAGGTTCTATTATTTGCATCAGCCATATTTTGCAACAAGTTGTAAATTTCAGTATATGACTCTACCTCGTTAACACTAACAACTCTATTAAGTCTACGACGTAAATGAAATGCCCTATCTATTTTAGGTTCAAGAGAATGAAGATTCACATAACTAGCCCTAGTCATGCATCATCATAACAATGCAATGCAAAATAACAATGTTGAACATTCCAACAATGTCCCTAATGCTAAAACTGAAGTGAAAAATCAAAAACTCTATCAAATAAAATCCAAAAAACATGAAAGTACCACCAAAAATTTTTAAAAATCAAATAAAGGCAATGCAAAGTTTTTTGGAATTTTTGGAGAATATGAAAAATTCAAAAAATTGAAAAAAGGGTCTAAAACAAGGAATTTGGGATTTTGACCATCGTTACCCGTATAAGTCACTTATACGGATTCCTATTCCTTGATTTTTTTCCTGATTTTTTGGAGAAATTTCGGAGCAATCTCAGATAGTCGCCTGAAAATAGGATTAATATCGGTTAATATTGTTATCAGAGAGTCTCCAACAACGGCGCTAATTTGATCTGCTGTCGTACACGGGTCAAATACAATTGATAAAATGTAAATAGAGGTAATAACTTGAATCGTTTCGCAAGGACTTCTGTTATAATAATAATAACCGAATTGAAAATTGAAATTAAAAAGGGGTTTTTTAGATTTTTGATTTAACAGATGAGCAAAACGATTAATCCACTTATTCGAGTTTCAGACTTATCATAGATTCTATCAATGAGTTTAATTTAAAAGCTTTAACATAGTTCAACCCCGCTTATTCGAGTTTCAGACCTATCACAAATGAGCAAAACGGTTAGTCACCAAGCTACTATTAAAATTTAAAAACTGCTTTAACAAACCGCAACATAGTTCAACCCCGTTTTTCTTGTGTTATTCAAACTTCAATTTATGCCAAATTATTTTTTTTGGACTATTTGTTTGATCATAAGGAATTGAACATGCGTCAGAGACGATGGATGGAGACTCTCACGGATTTTGATTTCACATTGCAGTACCACCCTGGGAAGGCCAATGTAGTGGCTGATGCGTTGAGTAGAAGAAGTGTATCGGTGTCTTCAACAGTGATGGCTAGACAACAAGAGTTGTGGGAAGCTTTTAGAGACCTACACTTGGACGTAGAGTTTGCACCAAGAATTTTGAAATTCTGAATGATTAAGATTTCGAGTGGACTACTATAAGACATTGGGAATTCTCAAAATGACACCTTAATTCAAGAGAAGAGGAACCTAATAGTGCAAGGGAAGACAACTGAGTTTAAGATTGGACCTGGTAATATTTTGAGATGTAATAGTAGGATTTGTGTACCAGAAATTGCAAATATGAGGAAAACAGTTTTAGTAGAGGCTCATAAAGTAAATTGAGTATTCATCCTGGAGCAACAAAGATGTATCAGGATTTGAGGCAAAATTATTGGTGGCTAGGAATGAAGAGACATGTAGCGGAGTATGTATCAACTTGTTTAACTTGT
>NC_021166.2:44093557-44113475 GCF_000331145.2 Cicer arietinum
GAGAAAATAATCAATTATTATTATTCCATATTGAATTTTTTGATTCTTGAATGAGATAAAAGCTTACCAAAAATGTGAAAGGGTTACAGTTCCATGATCACGTCTAATTTATATATTTGTTATATTAGAAAATGAATCGCAATTGGATTTACGATAGAAATCATCCCAGAATAATGGGTAGCAAGCGGTCATTTACAACTGGTGTTGAAGAATTTTTAGAAATCGTATGCAGCCGAACTATTGTTCAAGAGAAAGGTGGTAATAGATGAATGTTATTGTACAAGTATTAAAAATGAGAATGTAATAAGGAATCGTTTGTATAATGATAGACTTAAGTTCAAACCAAAATGGTTTTGGAGAACAATTCTTTACTAGTTTTGTTGATAACAAAAGGAAGTTTGTGAGAACAATTTAATGTACTAATATTCTAAATTAAGTGTGTAGAAAAATATAAGAAATAGGTATATTCCAAACTTGGGAGCATAATTAGAGGAAAACTACATAAATAGAGGGAAACAACAAAATTAGAGGATACAACATAATCAATACGAAAGAATCATAGAATACACAATGATCAGAGGAAACCAAATATCAGAGGATATGCAATGATTAGAGGAAACACACTAATCATAGAAAATGCAAAGATTAGAGGAGTCACACAAATCACAGGAAGTACATTGATAAGAAGAAACACACATAATAGAGGAAACACAATAAATATAGGAACAACTTGATCAATGGAAACACACTCTTTGAAGGCTCTAAAACACTCTGTCTAATAAACTCGCTCTAAATCTAATATACAAAAAGTTCTGATTTGTTGTCTCTACCTTTGAAAGTAATTCAACATAAGAAAATGATTGACTATGCCTTTGATACTCACACATTAACATTTGATTCTGCTTTTGATGTTGACACACTCCAATCTGACTCTGATTCCTCTGGGTTTGCTTCTTGTATTCACACGTTGACTATGACTTTCATACTTTTAACTATGACAAAAGTAAACGGATCTGACAAAAAACCAATGCCTTTGAAAAAATCAATGCCTTGATAAAGGTCAACAATTCTGGAAATTGTGTATGACTTAGAAGATGTGATTTTGATCAAATCTAGAAGATTCCATATCATATTATGAAATAGGCAAAGTTGACCTCTGATACTAATCATGGAAGATCTAAAAACTCAGAAAAAGTATTGGAAACATACAAATAATGTTCTAGTCAGTTACCTACCAAATTGCACCGAATGGAAAAATTGGCTAAGTATTTTTTAATTGGCATAAACTGTTTGCAAAGGAATCATCACTAACAACGGCAATAACAAATTTGCAGTAACGGTCAAAAGGTGAAATAGCAAGCATTGCACCGGTTCAAACACATCAATTCAAAACTGAACAAAATTGAGATAAGGCAATGTTTCAATTCAATACTGAAGCAAGACATATGTTCCAGAATTGAGTATAAAAAGGATTCTCCTTTGTTTCAGCAACAAGAGCAACACACAACATCAATAACATTAAGAAAAACTTGATTTGGCACAAACCCATTGAACAACTCCTTCACACGATGAAGTTTGATCAGGAACACATTGATACAAAATCACTTTGATCGAGAAGATATAACAAGCTTTAAGAGTCAAACATACATATCCTGTCATTTAGAATCAACAAGCTTAGATAGTGTTAGACACATACATATCCTATTATTGAGAGACAAACACAAACCAAACAAACGCTTGTAATTTGGCACATTAGTCATTGTTGTATTTGCTTTAACGTGTTGCAGTTGCAACCAAAAGGTTGAGTAGACTTAACTTGGTGAGGTTAAGTGGTTTATGTAATTCAAGTTGAATTATTGGAAGAAATCCTTCAAGTGAAGATATTGGACGTAGCCATCTAGGTTGGTGGTGAACCAATATAAAATTTCTTGTGTGTTCTTTTTTTTCTCTTTGCTTTTATCTCCCAAATTGCATTAGTCACCAAGTTACTATTAAAATTTAAAAACTGCTTTAATAAATCGTAACATAGTTCAACCCCACTTTTCTTGTGTTATTGAAACTTCAATTTATGTCAAATTATTCTTTTTGGACTAATCATGGTGAAACGGAGCCCCCAACAATTAATTTTCAAATAATCCAATAATTGTTTCATCTAGTAGTATTGGTCCATTAGTTGTTTCATATAGTATTGGGGCATTAGTTGAGTCACATCTAGAGTACTTTGATCAATGCCAAAATATGATTTCCTAGATTTTAGGGTTAATGTGTCTTTTGGTGAACGACAATATGATGTCGACACAAATGAACTCTCGAAAAAGCCCAAAGATTTTATAACCTTTTGATAGAGACAAATAAACCATTATTTGATGGATATCCAAACTCTAAGTTATCCATATTTGTTAGACTTTTTTAGCGCTAAAATCCCAATTTCATTTCCAAATATGTTCTTAGATGATATGTCCAACATGATACTGGATGCGATACCAATTCAAAATGATACTTCGCCATTATGATGCTAAAAATTCAGTGGCAACATTGGGATTAGATGTAAAGAGAATATATTGTGTTTTACAACATATGGTGACCTATTTGAGTGAAAATTTTGTGAAGAACCAAGATATCGTACGAAAAAGAGGGCATAAGTTGATTCCCACGAAAACAATGTACTTATTTTCCTTATGTTAATGGATATATATTATTCTGTTTTATTTTCCTATTGTATAAAGATTGCAAAGAATATTTGCATCGATGCAAACTTCTAGAAAAATGACATAGCACTATGAAAACAAAAGAAGTTCAAGAGATCAAATACGACATCTGTCAAATTGTCTAGCATAAATATACTCTGATCAAGTACATCTTGATTTTTCATTACACCCATTTAATGTACAGTTAGGATTATGCTTTCACGGTTTCACACCATATATTCAAGTTTCATCTATGTCTTATTCTTTTTGGCATGTTATTGTCACCCATTACAATATTCCCCCAAATATACGCATGTTTAAACATTATATGTTCTTAGCCGTTGTAATACCATGACTATATAATCCCACATTAGGTACTGATATATATTTACAACAATTGATTAATGATTTAAAGAGGTTGTGAAATGTTTTTTTAACATATGATATTTATTGGAAACAAAATTTTATTATGCGATCAACTTTGATGTGAACCATTAATGGTTTTACAAACAACATAATATTGTCTGGATGGGGTACACACAGTAAATTAGCATGTCCTATTTGTATGGAAGATAGTAAGACATTTACATTAAAATTTAATTGGAAGACATCTTGGGTTGACTCGCATCGTAGGTTGTTTCCTTACAATCATCCATTTAGAAGAAATAAAAAATGAATTTATTAAGGTATTACTGAAAGTTGTGGACCTCCTATAAAATCGACATCTAAATAAGTTTTGGAACGAGTTAAAGATATACTAATGATTGAAATAGGTGGTGTTTTTCCAAACCTTATGGTTATGGTCAATTGCACAAATGGACAAAACGATGTAATTTTTGGGGTGTTTGTTATTTGAATTGATAAGCTTCTCAAATATAATCTTGATGTTATGCATATTGAGAAAAATGTTTTTGACAATATACTTAACAATGTAATGGATGTCAAAGAAAACTAAAGTCAACGATAAAGCTCAGAAAGACTTAGCTCTTTATTGCAAACAAAATGATTTTTTGTTAGTGGAACAACCCAATTGTAAAACCTTAAAACCAAGAGTAAATTACATTTTAACTCTTGATGAAGCAAAAATTGTCTATAGGTGGATAAAAGAACTGAAGATGCCAAATGGTTAGTTTTCTAATTTGGTAAGATGTACTTATGTGGAAAATAAAAGGATGAATGAAATGAAAAGTCATTATTGTTAAATATTTATGGAATGTTTACTTCCTATTGCATTTCTATCTACACATATATTAAATCCACTCGTAGAAATAAGTCAATTTTTGAAAAATTTGTGTTCTTCAGCATTAAGATAGGATGGTCTGATCAAAAAGGAGAATGATATGTCATTGATATTGTGCAACTTGGAGAGAATACTTCCTCCTAGGTTTTTTGATTCAATGGAGAATCTCTTAGTGCATCTGGCATACGAAGCCCGACTTGGAGTTCCTGTTCAATACAAATGGAGGTGTCCTTTTGAAAGCAAAATTAATTTGTATATATAAATATGGATTTAATATACATTTTAATATATACAATTCATACATGTAATCTCTATTTCTGCAATTAATATATATTCATGGGCTATTCAAAATAATGGTTGAAAAATAATGCCATAGTCGAAAGATCAATATGTCAATCTTACTTACATCGTGAAACAACTCACTTTTGTTCATATTATTTTAGTGACACACATTCAGCAAGTAACAGTAGAAATGAAATTAAAAAGGGTTCTTATCAGAGAAGATAGTCCACTTATTGGCCAAATTAAAAATAATTCAAATCAGCACACATTCGCATGTTGATTGATTGCACTCAAGTTAAATCTTACTTAGAGTACACTTAATTTGTTGAATTATATTTAAATTTAACATATATATACAACTTTATTAATTTTATATTAAATAAAAATTGTTTAATAATTCAAAATTCAAATCATGGCACACGTACTATGTTAGCAGGTGCAAATTTCATACTCAATATTGGACTAAAGGGAGAGAAACAGTAAATAGTGCAGTGTGTATGACTGGCGTTAGTGAAAAGGTGAATTTGACTTCTACAACGTGATTCAACACATATAGGAAATATGTTATACTACTTTAGATTATCTTATAAATCTATTTCCATTTCTAGCTCTTTTTCAGGTTAAACTTCAGCTTCCTTTGGCTCACCCTCTCCAACTTGCATCTCTTCTTTTCCTTTTTGACTTTTTTTACTTCTTTAGCTTTTCATTTTCACTCTTCTTCTTCTTCTTCTTTGGTGGTGAAATATCCTTGAGGGGTAGTTTGAGCATATTGGTTACGTGTTGCATCATTAAGTTGCATTTGTTTTTCTTCAATAATAGCACTGCTATGTGTAAACCTATTTTTTGACAGGTCATTCACCATTCTTCTATTTACTGAGACTTTTTTACATAAATTTTTGATTAAGTAGGAAAAAAAAACACCCCTTTTTGACAGAAGCACACTTATGAGTCTCTTGTTTGATGACGAGCCCAACATTAATCCTCTTGTGTTGCATGATACAAAACAACAACACCAACCTTTCTTTGTTCACAATCTCCATATGAGTTGTGGGCCTGTTGGAGGTACAAATGATATGATACAAGATCTTGGCCTAAGACTCCATAGCTCTTATTGTTCACACCCTTCACAAAAATTCATTTGGTGCCATCAATAGCGAGGGACTTCAACACCTCATCAAACTGAACTTTAGACATCTTCTTTATAAGCTTGAAATAGTCATGCTTGGGCTCAAAAACCTAAAAATCCTTAATCAACCATAAGTAAAATTTGATGGACGATACATAAAAAGAGACTTATATATTCCTAATAGGATCATAATCAAATGACTCAAGGCTGGACCCATCTCATACATACAACAATACGAAAATCAACTTTATAAAATATGCATGCCTTGAAAGAATCTTCAAAATAATATCAACCAATGATGAACTAAATGCATATACCATATTGACAATTCCGCACGTGGGTGTAACACCCTAATATTTTAATATACATTATAGGGGTGTCTATCTTAGTAATTGATTTCTTTTTTTTTTTTTAATAATAAATTTTTTTATGTATAAAAAAATTACATTAGGTTTTTAAGACCTTTATTTTTATTTGAATAATTAAAATCATTATTTTTATTTTTATTTGGCATAAAAACTATATTATTGTTGATTATTGGGCTCACTTCCTATATGGAGAAAAGTCCAAATATTGTAGCTCATTTTGTGTCTCACTTATTCAAGTGGAGAAGGATCTGATTAGAGTTGTAAGATAGAGTATTTTGAAGAAAAAGGCAACCACCAAAAGAGAAAAAGAAGAACAAACTCTATTCCCGATTATGTCATATCAGTCTCAGAAAAATATCGATTGCACATTCATTAACTGTTGGATCAAGTTGATTTTTGGACATCCGGTTTGCAACATACACAACTTCATTTTCAACTATCAGATCAATGAAACGAAATGTGAAGAGGAAGAAACAACACTCGCACATTAGAAGGTTTTTAGAGTGTTTTTCATCTTCTTGTTTTTCATTTGTAAGCTTTAGTAGTTTGTTATCTTGGTTGGTTGTAGGCACAATTTGTGCATTATTTTGAGACTCTCTTATACCCTTTTTTAATTATAGTGGAACTATTTATTTGTTAGATGACACTATTTCTATTGTTATCTTTACTAGAGTCTTGGGAGACATTTTGTGTTTCTATAACGAGTTTAGCTCCTAAATGTGTTTCTTTGGAAATGATTAAGGGTGGGGTTTTGAATAAGGAGACGAGAAGGAAGGCACGAGTTCTTCATCTCAATTTGAAGTTCTTGTCATTGAAAATAGGGGGATAACTTAGAAAAAATAACTGAATGATGGTAGAGAAAATAACATAAGCAAGTTCGTGTCTAGATACAAAAATATGGAGTGTCATTGTTTTCATATAACAAGGCACATGCAGAAGAATTCTTTTCAGTTGAAAAAGGAGAATAAAGGCAAGAAGGGTAAGCAGAAACAAAGAGGTTATGATAATGATAGTGATGATGATTGTGTTACTACTGCTATAGTGATGATCTTGTTATTCTTCGTAACCATGAGTTAGTTAATTGTGTATCTGATGATAGCATGTGGATAATTGATAGTGGTGATACTCTACATGTTACACCAAGGAAAAAGTTCTTCACGTCTTATACTTTAGGTGACTTTGGAGATTTGAATATGGGTGATGATGGTGTATTGAGAGGCACACACATATGAAGCTGAAACATATTTGTACTAACAATGGTGGTGAGTATTGTGGACCCTTTGATGTCTATTGCAAATAGTAGGGTATATCACATGAAAAGATTCCTCCAAAACCTCTTTAGTTGAATGGTTTAGCAGAAAGGATGAATCAACACACTTGTTGAGAGAGTGAGGTGTATGCTCTCTAAAGCTATGTTGCCTATATTTTATTGGGGGGAGGCACTGTACACGACGGTACATGTTATTAATCTTGCTCTTGTCGCTTTAAATAGTGAGGTACTAGACAAGGTATGGTTTGACAAGAATGTTAAGCACTATCATTTGAGAGTCTTTGGTTGCAAGGCTTTTGTACATGTACAAAAGGATGAAAGATGCAAGTTGGATGCAAAGTCAAAGTAGTGTATCTTCATTGGTTATGGTGAGGATGAATTTGGTTACATGTTATATGATCCTATAGAGAAAAAGGTTATCAAAAGTCGTGATGTAGTGTTCATGAAAAACCAAACTATTGAAGATATTGATAAGGTGGAGAATTCTACATCTGAGAGAGATAACATCTTAGCTGATGGTGATTAGTTCAGTCACCTGTTCCTGATTTGGATACTACTAATGGTAATGTTCAGAATGATAAGCCACATGATTGTGTTGATGATCCTTAGCTTGGAGATGAGGTAAATATTCCAACATGTGAAGATCATGAGACTTTGACTAATGAAAGGGAACGTGAGTATTTTCGAGAGGCCATGTTGAGTAAAGATAGTAAAAAATGGTTGGATGCAATGCATGATGAGATGAAATCCTTGCATGATAATCACACTTATGATTTGGTGAAGTTGCCAAAAGACAAAAGGGCTTAGGAAAACAGGTGGATCTGTAGATTAAAGATTGAGAATAACTCAAAGTCTCCAAGGTATAAAGCCAAATTAGTTTTCAAAGGTTCCCGTCATAGAAAGAATGTTGGTTTTAATGATATTTTCTCACATGTGGTAAAATTGTCATCGATTATAACCATGTTGAGTTTGTCAGCTACTTTTGATTTAGAGATAGAGCAAATGGATGTAAAAATGGTTTTCCTTAATGGTGATCTGGAGGAAGAGATTTAATTAAAGAAACTGATGGTTTTCTTGTTGAAGGCAAGGAAAACTATGTGTGTAGACTATGAAAAAGTCATTGCGATAGGAAGCAAACTCCAAGGCAGTGGTACAAAAAGTTTGAGTTAGTTATATGTGACCAAAGATTCACAAAGGCTACTTCTGACCATTGTGTATTTGTTAGAAAATTTTCTAACGATGATTTTATTATCCTGTTATTATATGTTGATGACATGCTTATTGTTGGGAAAAGTATTTCCAAGATTGATAGAATAAAGAAGCAGTTAGGCGAGTCATTTGTCATGAAAGACATGGGAGAAACTAAATAGATTCTTGGTATAAGAATTATAAGTGATAGAAAGGAGAAGAAACTTTGGATGTTCCAAGAACACTATATTGAGATAATGTTGCAAAAGTTTCAGATGGAAAACTCTAAAGCTGTAAGTACTCCTTTTACTACTCATATTAAGTTGAGTTATAAACAACGTCCTTCTAGTGAAAATGAGAAAATATACATGGAATGAGTTTCTTATGTGTTTGTTGTGGGTAGTTTGATGTCTACAATGGTGTGAACAAAAGCCAAATATTGTGCATGTTGTTGGTAGAGTGAGTAGATTTTTGTCAAATCCAGGTAGTGAGCATTGGAATGCTGTAAAATGGATTTTGAGGTATCTTCGTGGTACTACATATATGAGGTTTGGTTTTGGAGGTGGCAAACCTATTTTGGTGGGGCACTATGACTCAAATATGGTTGGAGATATTGATTCAAGGAAGTCCACTTCAAACTACATGATTAAATTTGCAAAGGGAGATGTGGCTTGGCGGTCTAGATTACTGAAATGTGTAGCATTGTCTACAACTGAGGTATGGTTTATTGTCTTTACAGAAGCATGCAATGAGTTTATTTTGTTGAAGAAATTCTAGCCAAAGCTTGGGTTTATTCGGGACAAAAATGTATTATTTATCAATAGTCAAAGTGTTATTCATCTTGGTAAGAATTCGACATTTCATAATAGGTCCAAACACATTGATATGAGATATCATTGGATATGTGATGTTTTGGAAGCTAAGTTTTTGGAAATGGCTAAAGTTCATACCAATTATAATGGTTCTAATATGATAACTAAAATATTAGCAATAATGAAGTTTGAAACTTATTGTGATATCATTGATTTGTCAATTATCTCCACATAGTTGTGAGAGAGATATGTTTGGTATTGGACTCATTTCCTATGTGTGAGAAAGACTCAAATATTGTAGTCCATTATGTGTCTCACTTATTAGAGAGGAGTCTGATTAGGTTGCAAGAGAGTGTATTTTGAAGAAAAATACAGCCACCAAAAGAGAAAATAGAAGAGTAAACTATATTCCTGATTATGTCAAACCAGTCTAAAAAAATATCATTGCGCATTTATTAACCATTGGATCGAGCTGATATTTGGACAACAGATTCGCAAAATACAGGTCTTCGTTTTCAGCGATCAGATCGGCGAAATGATGTCTGGGATTTGAGTAAAAGTACTCGCACATTAGTAGGTTTTTTGAGTGTTTTCATCTTCTTGTTTTTTATTTGTAAGTTTTAGTACTTTATTATCTTGACTGGTTGTAGGTACAATTTGTGCATTATTTTGAGACTCTCTTGTACCTTTATTTGGTTATGTGATTTTTACCCTTGTATTGAAGGATTTTCCATGTTAAAATATCGGTATTCTTTTTGCGCTTTTATTTGACCGACTCCCTTTTATTCGACTAAATCAATGGAACTTTACATACGTTGCATATTACAATTGTGTTTTTGTGTTTATTTTCATCAATTATTATTATTATTATTATTATTATTATTATTATTATTATTATTATTATTATTATTATTATTATTTTTTGTATGATTATTTGTTACGACGTTGATTGTCTATTTTATTTATTTACTTAATTTAGAAAATCATAAAATTAATGTGTCACATGTTTGTTATATTTATTACTTGACTCGGGTTCCGTTCATGCAAATTAAATTATAAATAATTACTTTTAGGAAAGAGTTATAGATAAATATTATGATGCATCAAATTTGATGTGTCACATACATATCCTTATGTACATATTTTTTCTTTTATAGGATGTAAAATAAAATTGAACAACATAATGTAAGATTTCTGCTATGCATAAAAAATAAAAATAAAAGATTTCTCCTACTTAGTTTTATAAGATAAAGATATTTTGTTGCATTAGAGATTCTTGCGAATGGATATAATCACTTATTCAAATTTGACTAACATTCTATAAATCATGAAAAAGTATTAATCCTATCAAAATAGGAATAATAACATCTGATTTAAAATTGTAATTTGTTTGCAAATACTAGGTTTTTAATCTAACAAAGTAAGTATATTACTTACTTACAATGAGATAAAAATAAATGTATGATTGAATGTTGTGAAATAGTTTCATAGACCAATAGAGATTGAGATTGATTAGATTGGTTCAATTTGCAATCAAACATAAAAAACTGAAATAAATTTATTGATTTGGATTAAATTTTTGATTAATCGATTTTCTTGGATGTTTTATAGCTTTAACTAATTTTCTTGAGTTAGTGTGATCAAGAACAGCTGGTGTAGTTAAAGTGTGAATAAAATAAAAGATAGCAAGTTATTCTTGTATTATTTTGTCTTAGGATTAAAAGTATTATTAGTCTCTATACATTTTTTTATAAAAAATGTTTAGTCTCCATAGAAAATATTATTTTTTTATCTATACGAATTATCTTACAATCAGTTTTAATTCTCATTGGAATAACAATAAATATTTTTAAATAACTTTTTTATGTGTATTTATAATATTATAAAAAATTCTTCCACAAAAAATATATTCAAAATTCGATTTCTAAATCTATATTTTTTTGTTCTTTTATATTTTCAGTTTAAGAAATTCTATTTCTAGCATTTAAAATATTTATATTTAATTAATCTCAAATTAAAAAATTTAAAGTTTTATAAATAAACTTTTTATAATGTTCTAAATATATTTACAAAATATTAAAAGTTCAAAGACAATTAAATAATTTTTGTTCCAACAAATACTAAAATTAATTGTAGGATATAATTTTTTCTAAATTAAAAAATATAATCTTAAAACTTTCTAGCAATAAAAACTTATTTAAGTCTTTAGTTTATATCATAATCATCTATAACCGTGATTGTTCTTTTTATATTATGTAAGATATTATTAATCTTTACCCAAAAAAATAAATCTTATTATAACCTAATTTATAATTACTTTTTGTTCTGGATTGGATTGAGGTTTAATGTACAGCAATCGTTGGACCTTTCTCCACTCCAATGAAAGTCAAACTTAAAATGAATATCATTGAGTTAAGGCATTTAATTCGCGCCATATCTATCTAGACCCGTCAATCAACTTGCTACCTTCATTTCGCACTAGATTCCCGCACTTGAATAATTGTCGTCACGTCATTGACATCATTCACTATCTCATAATCGAAGTGTTTGCAAATACTATTTTCGAAAATTAAACGACTGTCACCACCGTACATTATAAACTACGGCCGTCTTCAATAGTTCAAATTCAATAGGGATCACTTTTAAATAAATTATAACTAAAGGAAATGACTGCTAATTAATGAATTTACTATGTACTTATATGCATGTAAAGAAATGCATTTATCCTTGACGTACAGAAAAAGACCTGTTTATCCTTAGCTCTGAGCAGCGTTTTTACCTTTTCTCTTTGAGATATTATTAATTTGATCATTTTGATTATTAATTCAAATAATTCAGAGAATAATTGAAGTGTTACTTTAAGAAAAATTTATTGGAATTGGCGCGAACAGTATAATGAAGTATATCATGTCATTATGCTGCTACTATTATAAATATGATTTTCGTGTGTCAACAATCAAACACTAAAAAATTAGATCTAGCTTTTATATTTAGCATCGACACCCAACACCAAAACTACTAGTGTCGGTTTAATATTAATCCAACGAATATTATATTATTAAATTATTACTTTTTTATTAATCATTAACGTCGACTATTCAATGCTACATTAAATATGACAAACGCTTTGTTATTCTGGATCATATCTCCTTTCCAGCTAAGTCAACAATTATTTCTTCCAAATATAGTTCAGATTTATACAATCTTGATAATTTGACTGTTAGACAATTTTTATTTCTCAATTTGATATGAGCAATTCTTTTATAAAAATATTGAGTGTATTTGTTTAGATTATGTTTCCAAATTAGTTCACTTGAGTCTTCCTTCATACACTTGATTTGATTTGGGCGGGGTCAAATATGAGCTTGTTCTTTGACATTCAGAAGTAAGGATACAACTAAGTCGAATTCAGTATTTTGCTCAATCTATCAGAGGCATTGACCTTCCGTCAAAGTCGTTGACATTTCTCCATCAAAATCATTGACTTGATTGTTAGAGTTAGATGCAGCGTTGCTGGAATAATTATGTCAGAGGCATAACTGTGTGATTTAGAATTAGTGGTATAGGCAACTTCACCTTTGTTGCATTATCAGACGCAGTGCAACATTAGAGGCTACTTATCAGAGACAGCATTCTGGAACATGTTGCAATTATTAAAGCTTGCGGAACATGAGGTTCATAGGTAGGCTTGAACAGTAGCTTCGAATTTCAGAGTCATGCCAAAAGTAGACTTCGTCATAGGCATGCAAAAATTATGTTCATCAGATGTGTGCAAAGATATTGTTCATTAGAGGCGTGTTGAAATATTCTTCATCAGATGCATGCAAAAATACTATTCATCACAGGCATGCATAAATATTGTTCATTATAGGCATGCATAAACATTGTTCATTAGAGGCATGCTTAATGAACTCTTCTGTTGTTGTTTCTTTTGATTTTCATGTACTAATTACTACATGATTAATGAAGTCATTAGTACATTAAATTATTCTGAAAAAATATCTTTGCTAACATCAAAACCACACAGATGAATGGTTTAAGGATCGAATTGGTTCCAACACTTCTCTCTCCTCCACTACAATACCTAGCCTCACTTCATCACTTTCTCCACATTCGTCTCACCTTGAAGCAGTGCTTGCTGCACCAATTGTTGATCTAGTCTCTAACTCATCATCAGACGACTCCTCTAATTTTTCCCTCCCCATTTTCCCCTCTAACTCTACTACCTCCTCCATCCCTCTAGTAATCGTCCTATCCACCGAGTCCATTCCATCTAGCTTCACTGAACTCCAGACATTCCTTACCTCTCTTACTTCCAAAATCTCTCACACCATAAATCAAAATGCACAAAGTCTGGATCCTAATGATGTATTAACTCAATGGAACAAGTCATATCCTTTGTCAAAAGGTGGATTGAAGACAACATGGATCATGGCCTACAATTGGTTTTGTAGAATTGTGCAGCTTTTAGGCAAACAAATGGAATCATCTATTTATGGATGGTATAACTTCAGCAATTCAAGAGCAATTGTTCCAAAAATCTCATCACAGTCGCCTCATCAGGCTTATCCAAGGATGCCCCTACTTCATCTGGTGATATCCTTCAGGGACCCTTAATGGTTGCTGTTGTCGCACCATTGTAACTTCTTGTGATCATCCCACATATTGAGATTCTCACTCTAGATCTTCCTTTTGTCACTGCTCTAGGATCTGCATATTATGCCTCTGTATGCTTGTTTTCATCTTTATATGGCCTTGTGTTGGATTCATCTTAGTTTGTTAAGAATGAAGACTTGGATTGTCTGACTGCTAAGACTGAGGCATTTGTGGAAAAGACGACAAAAAATCAATAGGATATTTAGAATACCCATAACTTAATTCTGGATAGGCTTACTAATCCCACCCCTTAATGTTTTTTACTCTGGTTTTTTTTTTTCGTTTCTTTGTCTAATGACAAAATGGAAGAGAATGTGTAATCTTATGTTTTTGAGAAATCTTAAGTAATCAATTTCTTTTTATGAAATTATCTCTCTAATACATATTGATACTCTGTTAGAATATATCTCATCTTATTAATTGAATATACATATTCTAAAGGGGAGCTTTGTTGTAATGTGGTATTACTACTTTATCTCTTTGTTTTCTTTATCAAAAACTTGTTCACAAATATAGATGCTTGTCATCATAAAAAATGGGGAGATTGTTGGAATCAAGTTAATTTGAAGAATTACGTCTCTCACTTGTTTTGATGATAACAAAATCGTTTTAAGGAACAATTTAATGGTGTAACGTTGTGATTAAGTGTGCAGGTTCGAAATCAAAGCATCATCTGATAACTGGACGAACACAAAGATACTAAATAAATTCTCTTATCTTCTCTTCTCTTCTCTAAGTTTGATACAAGAAACAATGTCGCGTCCTAGCTGCCTATAGAAACATAACAATGCTATAATTTATCTGTCTCTGATAAGCGTGACAAGAAACAATATGTCTCTTCCTATGACAAATTGTGACAAGTAAGTAACTACCTCTTCCTCTGATAATCACATCAAACATTTGTCTATCCTCTGAAAAAGTGAATGCTCTGAAGACGACACAATTGCACATCATCTAATACACATCCTGAATTAGTTGTTTGTCTAAAGTCTTAAGATATTCTCTAATCAGCATACCCTCTACTTTCCTACTATTTAAACAAATACACTAAATCATTACAACATTAGTTTTGGAAAGTTTCTCTAACAAATCAATTCCATAAAGATACGATATGAAACTCCATAAATTATGTTGATTTCCTGCATTTAGGATAATGGCTAGAAACCTTAATTGTACTCTATAAAAGACGTACATCCCTCAACGAAGAAAGATACACAAGATAGACAACATACAAAAAGTAAGTGATAAACACATTTGACCTTTTGATGTCATTCTATTTCACATCAGTGGTTAGAGAATTTCTAAAGTAATATATTTCTAAACTCTCTCTTCAAGAGCTAATATAGAAAAACCCAAAATGTTAAGGTTGTAACCTAGCCTAGTAACGGATACCTTCCTCAACAACTTGACTATATTAAGCTAGAAGATTGAGCACATTCAGTGTGGCTAGTAGGTGTTCAAGTGTAAGTTTGGGTCAATGATAAAATAGTGGATCAAATCATTCAGGTTGAAGGGATTGGATGTAACTACCGTGTTGGTGGTGAACTAGGATAATTTATTGTGTCTCTTTGCCCTGTTTTTATTCACTTGCATTACCTTATTTATTTTAAGTATAGCCATGTAAATTTTTAAAAAAACACAATTCAACCCTCTCATCTTATGGTTTTTTTTTTAAATCTCTTTTAAAGATTTGAGTCTTGAAACTTTTTATAGTGATTACTTTAATTGACATAAGACCATATAATTTTATTTATTGTTTTGTGGAATATCAAATTAATGTGTGTGTTTTCAATATTATTGTTATTATTAGGTAGAAAATTCCTCTTTTATCATTTGGGTTTTGTTAGAAAAAGAAAAGAAAATTAATGTACATATACAAGCATACTACTTGAGAAATACTACAATACATTATTATTTTATTCCATTATATATGATCTGTTTGAATACTAATGCACTAGCATAATTAAGGTTTATGTCATTTCCAGAAGATGGTGTCTTGAGGGAGCTTGAGCTTGTTGGATATCAGTACATTGGCATCTGTTTTCTATCTCCAATAAACTCAACAAGACTTTTTTCCTCTTCGGTTTTCTTTCTTTTATTTTTTTTTGGTAAGTTCACTTTGATATATCTCTAATATTTCATCTTTTTATTAACATTATCTATATATCTATCTATTAGTATTTGTGACTTTGAGTTAAGTTGGTTAAAAATATAACTCAAAAGCATGTAAGTTAAGTTGGTTAAAAATTACGAGAGGTAATTCAAAGTATAATAAATTATAAATATCTCTTCAATTTTTATATCTCTTGGTAAGTTTACATGTAATAGAGTATGCTAGTGGTGTTAAAGATTTTGTGAAGAGGGCTTTGAAACAACCCATTTTTATATTTGAAGAAGGGATAAGGTATCCGTGTATAAAATACAAATGTATCAAGAAATCTACAACAACTACTGTTATACTTCACTTGTACTGGGATGAATTTCAACTTGACTATTGGATTTGTACTGAGCACGGATAAGTGAAGCCAATGATTGATACAAAGAATGGTTTGATTAGTAGTGGAAATGTGCATCATGACGATCAATTTAATGCAATAAGTCAGATGATGTTTGATACTTTAGGCCTTATGGAGATGTCCCTGATGTGAACACTAATATAAGAAATGAGGCATTGGTTGAGGATGAGTTACCTAACAAAGATTCAAAACAGTTTTATGACAAGTTGATATCCACCAATAAGCTCATCTACGGGGGGATACTCAGCCAATATTATATGTTCAACTTCTGATAATTAGGTTTAACTGTCATGTTCCACAAAAAGGAATAGATTTTGTTTCGCAAATGCTTTAAAGTGTATGTTCAGTACAAAATGTTTGTCGGATAACTATTACCAAGCAACACAGTTGGTGTCGAAGTTTGGGCTGAAGGTTGACAAGATCGATTGTTGTAAGATGTTCCAATCAAAAGAATGTTATATTTCCCTATCATTTCCATATTACAAAGATTGTATCCATCAACTGCGTTTATGGTTGAAATGAGATGGCATCACAACATAAATGTATATCTTGACTTTGCTAGTGACTCGATAAATGTAAGGTTGCGTCTATGTGTAGATGGATTTACCCCTTACATTCAAGTGTTTGCTTCTCCATACTTATGTTGGTCTATTATAGTCACACCATACAAATTTCCCCCTGAAATGTGCATGACCAAACGATACTCCCAAAGAAAAGATAGATGTTTATTTACAACCATTTATTAATGATTTGCAACTGTTGTATTAATGATTTGCAACTGTTGTATTCTTATGGCATTTTGACATATGATATATCCACAAAATAAAAATTTGTCATGAAAATATGCTTGATATGGACAAATAATGATTTTCTGGCCTGAGGTACGTTAGGTGGTCCAATACATTATCGGTGGATGTATCCATTTGAAAGGTAATTGTTGTGGTTGATTTTTTAAAAAGAATAATATGTGTATATTATAACATAATTAATAGATGTTGAATGATTAATTGGGCATATGTATGTGAGTCTTATAGCAGGTAGCGACAAATAAGGCTAGGGTTGAAGGTTCCATATGCGCCAACTATATAAAATGCAAGAAAACTTTTTTTTTTTTCTCATTATTTCAACTCATTCAATTTGTTGTCGACCATAAATTTAAGTAATAATCATTGCTTAGAACGTGATGATACCCAACCTTCATTGTACATTCTTCTCAATGGTGGTCGACCTAGTGAGAAATCTTGAGCACATTATCTAACAAATAAGGAATGTAATTCTGCTCAAGTACATGTCTTGATTAATTGTGATAAGATTAAACTATATCTTGAGAGTAAGTGTCCATCATAACGCATCAATCATGGTATTTGTATATATCATAACATGTATTTAATTATGAATTACGTGATTGTTGCCAACATATTCTTGGAGAATCAATCAATCAATGAAGAAGACACATTTGGACGTATACATGTAGAGTTTCCGATATGGATTAAAGCATATGTAAATGAGGAGGCAAATGGAGTGATCGATAAATACATAATAGAACTATCTCGTGGTCATTCATCAATGGCAATATCTTAGAACATTTACTTTGTCAATGGGTACACATTTCACATTGAGACCTACAACAATAGTAAAAAGATGATCAATTGGGGGGTGCATGTAAAGGATTTTATTGAAGGAGGAGAAGATTATTATGGAACAATCAACTATATCTTAGAACTGAATTATTTTATTTTCTGAAAGGACAAGGTTGCACTATTTTATTGTGAATGGTTTGATTCAACAAAAAAATATGGGTACAAAGCTTCGTCTGCAATATCAAATTGTGAATATCTAGATGGATAAATGTTATTATCTTTATGATTCTTTCATCCTTGCGTAAAAAGCAAGACAACTGTATTATGTCCCTTATCTAGAAATGTGTAGAGATATGTGTGGATGGTGTGTGGCAACCACCATAGAACCAAGGGGTCATGTGGAGATTGATTACACAAAGGATGAAATGTCTTATCAGTATGAGGGGATGTCACCTGTTCTACCCATTACAGAAACTGAATCAGTATTTTGTTCATGTGAATACTTACAAGTAGATGTGTTCAAAGATATTTTTTTATTGAATATTGTAGTGAAGGGAGAAAGGATAATGATTAAAGATGCATTTCATTATTAGATATTATTAAAGTACTTTGTACTATGCAATATTAGAGTTTATTATATGTATTTTGTATTGCATTTTTCTTGTTTTACTTAACCAACCTGATGACTTCTAATAAGTTGTTAATATTTTTTCACGTGTGAATTATTCCTTTCTTAAGTTCTTATATTTTGGTGTTAACTTTTTTTATAGTTGTTATATGATAGTTTACAAGTTGTCTGGTTGTAACATTATTATTTCTAAGTGATATTTTTTAACTACCCTTTTTACTTTATGAAAATAGATGATTAACAAAGATGGAAGTGACAAAGGAAACATCCATCCTACTAGGGGTAAACCATAGAAATTACGACCGAGCAAACTTAATAAGCAACAGGATGTCATCCGTCCAAAGTTGTCTACCGCCAAGCCACTTGATCGATCATGTCCAACACCGTCTCAACCTCCTGCAACAACTTAGATTGTAGCACTTGCACAAACTCTAACACCACCTTCCTACCCGACACCATCTCGGATCCATGTTTCAACCCCTGAGGTATTTGCATTTATGCCAACTCCAGGTATAAGTCTTTAGACAATGGGTAACTTTTCACAGCATACCCCTCGTGATGCTCTGGCGAAGGAGGATGCAGAACAAATTTCCCATGATGAGGATAAGGAGGAAAATGGGGACCACAACCAAGAGGATAAGAAGGTGGGTCAAGGGAACTCCCATCCTCTCATGTTAGTGATAGATGCTAATGGAAAACTCATAATACTACATTACGATAAAGGGTACGTTACAACACACGCTTATTTTCTTCAGCATCAATCATTAAAAAGCTATGAATTATACTATAAGCATAGTTCTAGACACATTTTATTTACTAAAAACTCTATTTCATTCAATACTTTGCAAACTCAGTCCTAGCAATTCAGTTGCAAATGCCATTAGGTATGCCATACAAAAACATTTTTGCGAGTCTATCCATAGTTAGAGTGCAACCACTGACATAATTATAGAAGATTGGTTTAAAACATTTGAGGTAAGCCTTTGAATCTAATTATATGTTCACTTCATCGTTTCTAGCATATATAGGGAGAATTGCATTACTTGTTTTGTTGATAGTAATCAATACATATATGTTTTTTTATTATTTGTAGGTGAAGGTGTTGTAGGATCCTCATGATAAGGATATTTTCAAATGCGTGTTTGAACAAAAGGCCGCTAAAAGACTATCAGATATGCTTACAAAGGCGAGGAAGAAAGATACTCGACCTAGTTGGCTAGGTGAGCAAGCTTGGATTGGTCTTCAAACAAATTTGCAAGGTATATCATTTCATAACATTTCCAACCAAAATAAGAGCAACCAAGCTTCAAGAAAAGGTGGAGATGTCCACACCACAGGCTGCAAGGCTCAAATTGGTATTGCAATTGAGCTCATATGTATTAAATTCACACTTATTTTCTTGGTAATTTTATATTTACATTTCTAGAGTGTATTTATTACCTAGTATTTATCTAAGATTACAACTTGTCTTTACATTTTCATATGATCTTGATTTTATTTGTGGTCGAATAATCTTGATTTTATTTGTAGCCTTCAAAGAGGTTTACTCCCCGATTAGTTATTTT
>NC_021166.2:44113674-44144892 GCF_000331145.2 Cicer arietinum
GATCTACATAAGTTATTGGTTGTGAATTGGAATAAAATGCATATTATTGTCTTGGGCTTTGCTCTATGACTAGTTTATGCTAAAAAATATTTAACAAAAAACAATAATTACTTGTTGCAGTAACAATCACAATTCACACATCCAAAACAGTCATTAGTTTTAATCTTTAATTGCTTTTTTAAATTGGCTCTTATATCAACCATTATTGATGACTATTCATCATATGCATATTTTTCATTGATTTTAGTCTTATTTATCTATAACCATTAGTTAATTTAGGGAGTTATTTGATATATTTTGTTGATTTTAGTTCTTTGATTTAATGAAATGTTTATGTTCTTATTTGCTTGATTAAGTAGAGATTTTTTGTAGTTTTGCGTTGTTACTTTATTTTAGTGTAGTGCTAAATTTTGGTGAGAAATCAACATGACCTATGTGGAGTATTTCAGCCATATCTGGAGTTGAAGATGTCCAATTGGAGTCAAACCAAGTGAATCGCGACAGCCATGCCTGAGGCGCATTTCTTGCCTTTCAGCACTGCCAACGCGCGTCTGAAATGCATTTTCTGCATCGGGGGAGCGTGGACGTGACAACATTCATTAAAAACGCAATTTTTCAATTTTTAGGGATCTTTTTTACTATTGGGAAGTTGGGAGACTTGTGCCCTAGCAGAAAAACTCAAAGACGATCGTTTCTAACATCATTGGAGCAGTTTTATCAAGAATCATTCATGAATCCTTCTTGTAATTCTTCTTTAATCTCTTTCTTTTATATCTCTGTCATGAGTAACTAAACCCTGTTAGGATGGCTGTAACAAGATGAAACTCTTATTTTTCTGATTTGATTTCTAGTTATATGAATGAGTTTATTGAATTATTTTTCTCATCTCTGTGCTTAATGCTTTTTATTGCTTGATCAACATTAAAATGTTCTACGATTCGTATTTTGAAACGAAAGTGGACTTTACAAATGCTTGAGATGAGAAATTTATAAATTTGTAGTCTAGGGATAGATGCAGGTCATGAAATCAATTAATTAGTTGCAAAGCAATAGTTTACAAGAGAATGCCTCTACGGTAAGGCTTAATTCTAATCTTAAATCCACTATGGAATTAGTGGTTACTTTGGAATTAAAGGTTCTGTCAATAAGACATTAGGGCAAGAATAATAAAGAGAATTCGGTAATAATTTCATAAAGGAATTCACTAACTAGGATCAAATTAGATACCAATGTTGGATTCGAAGTGAAATTCATCCCTGACATTTTTCTCATTATAAAGGATCAATTTTATTACTGTTGTTAATTTTAAATATTATTTCAATCAATTGGGGAACTTTTTGTTTAATGCTTTTTATTGCTTGATCAACATTAAAATGTTCTACGATTCGTATTTTGAAACGGAAGTGGACTTTACGAATGCTTGAGATGAGAAATTCATGAATTTGTAGTCTAGGGATAGATGCAGGTCATGGAACCAATTAAATTAGTTGCAAGGCAATAGTTTACAAGATAATTCTTGTACGGTAAGGCTTAATTCTAATCTAAAATCGACTAAGGAATTAGGGGTTACTTTGGAATTAAAGGTTCTGTCACTAAGACATTAGGGCAAGAATAATAAAGAGAATTCGATAATAATTTCATAAAGGAATTCGCTAACTAGGATCAAATTAGATACCAAAGTTGGATTCGAAGTGAAACTCATCCCTAACATTTTTCTCATTATAAAGGATCAATTTTATTACTGTTGTTAATTTTAAATATTATTTCAATCAATTGGGAACTTTTTGTTTAATTTTAGTAATTAAATATAATTCGATAGTAAAACACAATCCTTGAGTTCGACACTCGGTACTACCCGTTTTATTATTACTTGCAACGATTCAGTACACTTGCTAAAACGCTATCATGTTTTTGGCATCGTTGTCGGGGATTGCCATATCACTATTGATTCGAATTTATTACTTAATTGAAATTTTTTTTGCTCTGCAATAAAAATTTTGCTTTTATTTTATTTTTAATCTTGAAAAAAAAATTGTTTAAAAATCCTCAAATTTCTACTTAATTATTTATCTTTCTTTATTTTAAGGAGATTCATTTTTCCGATAAACATAACGAAGACGCCAATAGACACCTCACGAACTTCTTTGAATTATGTGAAACTGTGAAATTGGATGGTTGTTCTGAAGAAGGCAAGATGTTGAGACTATTTCTATTTTCATTGAAAAGTGATCCTAAGGAGTGGCTTAATTCCTTTCCTGTCGGTAGCATCACCTCATGGGATGACCTCGAAGATGAGTTCTTGGAACAATACTTTCCTTCAGTCGTGTTCGTACGAAAAAGACAAGAGATTTCCATTTACAAAAAAAAAAGGAGAATCTCTTCGTGACACTTACAGACGGTTAAAGAGTTTACTAGTAGGATGCCCCAATCATACTTATGATGACACTGCTTAAATGCAAATATTTTATAATGGTTTGATGCCAAACACTAGAATTATGTTGGATGCTACAGCAGGTGGTTCTTTGAATTACAAGACCGCATCAGAAGCACGAAAAATTATTGAGATCATGGCATCAAATGAACAAATGATGTTGTATGACATAGGTGGTGGTTCAATAAGTGGTATATTGGAATTGAATGTTATGGATGGGTTGACTCCAGGCAGGTTGCTCTCAAAACAGATAGAAGATGTTATCGTTGCTGAGATAAAGAAGGGGATGGCAGCTCTAAATATACAACCCCAGGTGGCCCCTGCCAAATTATTGAAACATCCTGGTTGTAACTTTTGCGGGGGTGCACATAAAAATGGAGCTTGTGAAGCACTAGATGAAAATGATATAGAAGAACTAGAAGAGGTGAATTTTATGGCTAACAATGGGAAGCAGAATAATCACTACTCTAGTACGTACAATCTAGGTTGTAGAAATCATCTAAATTTTTCATGGAAAGATCAAAAGGGTGGATCTCAAGGTCAACAAGGAGCTCAACCATATCAAGCCTCACCTCAAAAAGCTACCTGGGAGAGTGTTGTGGAGAAATTAGTAACAAGCACAAGTTCTTTCATTGAAGAGTCAAGAACCATTCAGAAAAATCACTCTACATCAATAAAGAATCTAGAGACCCAATTGGGTCAACTTGCTCAACAGATGGCACAAAGAATGCCTAGAAATTTGCTTAGTGACACAGTCCCAAATCCACGAAATAATGTTAATGCAGTGACAATGAGGAGTGGCAAGGTAAGTGAACAAGTATCACCTAAAGCCAAACAGAGTTGAAGTACTCTGACTTCAACCCACCTAGAGGAAATGGTCACACCAACACCAGTTGGGGAGCACATCGCTCTTAAAAAGGAGGAAGAACATGTGGTACAAAAAAGGGAACCACTGCCAAAACTAGAAATTCGACTTCCATTCCCTCAAAGATTAAGAAATGAAGAAACTGAAAATAAATTTGGTAAGTTTCTTGATGTTAAAAAATTACAAATTAACATTCATTTTGCAAAAGCACTAGAGAAGATGTCGGCTTACGCCAAGTTCATGAAGGAGATTCTATTAAAGAAAAGAAAATTTGGTAGTGAAACAATGATGCTTACTGAAGAGTGTAGTGCTATTCTACAGAGGAAGTTGCCACCTAAGCTCAAGGATCTTGGAAGCTTCTCTATTCCTTGGGCTATTGGGAATAGAACTTTTGGAAAAGCCCTGTGTGATCTTGGGGCTAGTGTAAGTCTTATGCCTCTTTCCATATACAAATGGTTAGATATTGAAAGAGTCAAAGACACACAACTGATGTTATAGTTTGCGAATCGTTCAATGAAACACCCATATGGGGTGGTGGAAGATGTGTTGGTCAAAGTAGATAAGTTCATTTTTTCAATGGATTTTGTTGTACTAGACATGGAGGAAGACAACGATATCCCCTTGATTTTGGGGAGACCATTCTTAGCAACAGGGAGAGCTATGATTGATGTGGTGGATGGCACCTTAACCTTTAAGGTAAATGAGGAAACAATTACATTCAATATTTTAAAAGCCATGGAGCATTCAAACGAAAGAGAAGGGTGCAACCGAATTAAGATTTTTAATTCGATAGCCGATGAAGAAGTTGAACATCAATGACCCATTACGCCATTAGAAAGAGTGTTTTGCCTACCCCAAGATGTTGTTAAAGAAAGTAAAGATCCAAAGGCGAAAGAGGTTTTAGCCATGTTAGAAGCATCACCGTCTTACTCCCCCTGTTTCCCTACTACATGGGAGGGGTTGAAAGGGAATGAAGATGAATATGTAGAGAAAAAGAAAGATACGCCATTGGTTGAACTCGAGCAATTGCTACCTCACTAGAAATATGTATCTCTTGGTGAGAAGGATTATGTGTTCTTCCAGTCATACATGCCACCTTGACAATAGTTGAGACGTCAAGCTAACGACTTTAAAGAAGCGCTTCGTGGGAGGCAACCCACAGGTAGAGGTAACTTTTATTTTTTGCAATCTTATTTTTGTTATTTGAATTTGTTTCTTGCTAATTGTGTGTAAACGTGCACTATGATGAATAATTATTAACAACTTGCTTTTGGTCTTAAGTTTTTTGTTTGGGATTTTGAAATTTAAACTCTATTTTGTTGCTCATATCATTGCTCAATTCGATAAGTTTCACTAATGCATGCATTCTTGATTACTCCTTGGTTGTCGAAGTCTCACTCGCATTTTTTAAAATAAAATAAAAACTAAATAAATTTTGTAGTGGAATGTTTGACATCATTTAGATAGTTCATACTCTTTCTTATTATCCTAGCTACGAGCTTTTGAGCCTAAACACTTTAATTCTTTGTTGTGTGATTATCCAGACATGTGTTATCCCTTCAAAACTTGTACTAATTCTGACTTGCATCACTTGTAATTTATGCATACATTGAGGCAATTTTGTTTTATCGTTTGAGCCTTTCTAACTACCCTATGAAAATTTTGTCCTTTGAGCCTTGCCCTTTTGTTTCGGTTACTAGCCACATTACAAACCAAAGACCTAACTTTAATTAAATCACCTTACTTGGAGTTAGGTAGAAAAAAAAATTTATTGTCTTGATAAAGTTCTAAGTTTGGGGTTGCTCATGGGATAACAACCTTTTTCAGTTTGGGTGGTGATTCTCATAAAAAGAAGAAGAAAAAGAAAAAATCAGAACCAGGAAAAAAAATCAGTTTGTGTACTTTGATAAATAATATTTTCTTGGTTCTTTTGAGAATCTCGACAATGAAAAGGTGAAGAAAAATAAAAAGTAGTAGAATAATTTGAAAATGTATGCCTAACTCCAAGTAGTAAAGCCTACTATCCGAAAATGTGCCACCTTTACCTAAGCGCCATTACAACCCGAAAGTCCTCCAAAAGTGTAAGTGTTTGCTGCATTGTGATTGCTAACTAGAATTTTTTTAAGCCTATGGTAGCATGATGCATGTTCTAGGATTTGAGTGATAAATTCATAACCCTTTCTAAACACTTGAGAGAAATTTTGGTGAGATTGTGTGAAGAGAGAGTTGAACTTGATGAATGAACACTAAAGTGTATAAATTGTGTTGTTTTTTTTTTTTGTAAGCAACTATGGAGTAGGATGAATGTTCTGTAGTAGCTCGAATTTTGAGTATTGAGAATTGAGTTTGATTTGATTTGAAAAATTGAGTTTAAGTTTGCTTTTAACTGTACCAAATCTGAAAATAAATTGTTGCTTATTAAGTTTGGGGTTGTGATGACTCTTCATCATATGCATATTTTTCATTCATTGATTTTATTCTTATTTATCTTTAACCATTAGTTAATTTAAGGCGTTATTTGATATATTTTGTTGATTTTATTTCTTTGATTTAATGAAATGTTTATGTTCTTATTTGCTTAACTAAGTAGAGATTTTTCGTAGTTTTGCGTTGTTACTTTGTTTTAGTGCAATGCTGAATTTTGGTGAGAAATCAACATGACCTATGTGGCGTATTTCAGCCATATCTGGAGTTGTAGATTTCCAATTGGAGTCAAACCAAATAAAAATGAAAGTTAAGCTCCATAGCTACAACTTTCTTTAAGACCTCAAAACCAAATTCAGACTCGAAAGAAAGAAAAATGCAGTATAAGTCAGACAACAAATGTTGTGCGCCTGAAGCGCAACAGTCGCGCCTGAGGCGCATTTCTTGCATTTCAGCATTGCCAGAGGGCGCCTGAAGCGCGTTTTCTGCGCCTGGGGCGCGTGGACGCGACAACATTCATTAAAAACATAATTTTACACTTTTTACGAATCTTTTTGACTATTGGGAAGTTGGGAGACTTGTGCCCTAGTAGAGAAACTCAAAGACGACCGTTTCTAACACCATTGGAGCAGTTTTATCAAGAATTATTCATGAATCCTTCTTGTTTATTCTTCTCTAATCTCTATCTTTTATATCTCTGTCACGAGTAACTAAACCCTATTTGTTAGTGATGGGTGTAACAAGATGAAACCCTTATTTTTCTGATTTTATTTCTAGTTATATGAATGAGTTTATTGAATTATTTTTCTCATCTTTGTGCTTAATGCTTTTTATTGCTTGATCAACATTAAAATGTTCTACGATTCGTATTTTGAAATGGAAGTGGACTTTACGAATGATTGAGATGAGAAATTCATTAATTTGTAGTCTAGGGATAGATGCAGGTCATGAAACCAATTAAATTAGTTGCAAATCAATAGTTTACAAGAGAAATTATGTACGGTAAGGCTTAATTCTAATCTTAAATCCACTAAGAAATTAGGGGTTACTTTGGAATTAAAGGTTGTATCACTAAGACATTAGGGCATGAATAATAAAGAGAATTCAGTAATAATTTCATAAAGGAATTCGCTAACTAGGATCAAATTAGATACCAACGTTGGATTCGAAGTGAAACTCATCCCTGACATTTTTCTCATTATAAAGGATCAATTTAATTACTGTTGTTCATTTTAAATATTATTTCAATCAATTTGGAAACTTTTTGTTCAATTTTAGTAATTAAATATAATTCGATAGTAAAACACAATCCTTGAGTTCGACCTTCGGTACTACGCGTTTTATTATTACTTGCAATGATTTAGTACACTTGCTGAAATGCTATCAATTACCAAGACTATACTATCCCTTGCAGACAATATTTCCAATCGTTAGTATTACTTTCACAAACTACATATATCAAGTTCAGGACCATATATTCTACAACAGTTTGCACTCTGCAGCAAGACTTATGACTATAAAACCACACTACAATTGACCTTTGGTTTCAAAATTACAATGTAGAGAGATCGTACACTCACACACACAAATAGGTTCATCTACAAGGATTATTATTTATGTAAATTCTTTATACTACAAATCAACCAAAAAAGAATATGACTTCATTTACACCAAGAGTCGTAAAAGAGTAATTTCTTCATGTTGAACACTATTATGATTTTAATTACTTTATTATACATGTATTGATGTAAGTTAGTATATTATCTATGTATTGACTTATTTGTTAATTTATTTTAGAAATTGGATCATCTATTACCTCATTAATTTTTCCCATTGATTAGGGAACATTTATAAACATTGAAGAAAGTACAAACCCAACTTGGCGAAATAAGTAGAGATGGTGCTCAAGAGCTACGACAATACTTAAGTAATGGACAAAGATTGTAGGGGGGTCGCACCCGTGATCAAGCTTATGGAACGGAGACTTGTTTATTAACCCCTGGTGTGGGTGTACATCGTTTACACAACAACCCGATAATCCTTCTAATTTCATGGTTGAGATTTCTTTTGAAATAGAAAGGGCATCTAGAATTAGAGCTGAACAAATTTCTCAAGATGTATGGACCAAGCTCAACAGGCTACCAAGGTCACTGAAGATACTAGAAAACGTTCAAAAAATTTATAGAATGATTTTAATGAATTAAAACAATTTTTGTAGATCAAATTGATGTTTTGCAGCGTCAATCAACTGGTTCACCCCCTCTCTCTTTCTCTCCTTGACAAATACAATTCCTTTTAATGTTAGACAAAGGCATTATTGTCAAAAAAGAGTCGTAGACAATATTTTTAGTCTAATGTTAATTTACAAAAAATAAAATAAAATAGATCTACATATTAGTGTCTTTCTATTCATTTCGCACACTTATTATTGTTTTTGTCTAAGTCTTGAAATTTTTCTTCACATATTTGATTTTATCTTTTTAGTTTTATATTTTGGCGTTTGATGGGAAGGTAAATTGTGCTACTTGTGTTGTATATTTATTTGATTCTTTAATTGTGTTGAATAAATATATATATTTTTTTAAATTGTAATTTTATGTTTGTGTTTGATAGTAAGATGTTCATCATTTTGTGTGAATCTCATGTTCTTAGTTTGGTATTCATGAGACTGAAAAGCTTCAAGATTGAATGTATTGTTTGTCGATGTGTAATGATTCGCAGGGAAGAGAGTATGAGAATTTAGTTGCTTTGATTATATTTTAAAACCTTGATACTTTTATTTTACGAATTTGATTTAAATAATTTTAATGTGAATGTAGATTTTCTTCCGCTTGATAAATCAATAAATCGTCGTGAATTTAGCTATTTAATTCAGTTGCTTTATTTTCAATAAGTTTCACTTTAAAATTATATTACTTTGACGCGCCACAAATATTTTTCTAAAGTCACTTGCATTAATGTTTTATAAATTAATAAGTACTATGTTCGCTTCTTATAAAATGATTTATTTGTAGCGTAAACCTTTTACTTTACTTTAAAAATAAAATTATTGCATTTTTTAAAAACAATAGAAGTAGTAAATGAAATCTTATAAAAATTTGAGGCATTACAATGGACCTTCAAAAATTAATAAGCATTTAAAAATCAAGATTTAAAGTTCTAGTTGCAAAGAATAAAACAACTAAAATGTTCTAAAGAATGATAATGTCATTTGTTACTTGGTTCTAGTGCAAAAAGACACAAGTATACTGAAAAGTATTTACAGTTGCACACTCCTCTACTCTAGCATTGGTTCAATGGTCATAAGGCAGGCCAACTCAACATGTTGGTTCACTTCATCTTCAACAAAAAAGAAGAACGTTTTGGGTAAGGAAATACATTTTGGACAGTACTACACTTCAATTGAAGAGATAGTTTCAAAAAGTGGTTGAATCTTTGGCAAAACTAACCAACAACTGTATTTGTTAGAAAAATAAATATACAAAGAGATTTAAATATCAATAAAAATACAAGAAAGTAACGTGAAAATTCTAAAATCAGAGGAAAAACCACAATTGTTGTCAATGACAACTAGAAAACAACACTTTGTAAAAATTGTTACAACACATATACTTCTTTCAAAAACTCCCCATAGTCTCCAATACATCCACACTCTCCAAAGCAAATATTTAAACCACATCTCACAACACTCTAACACAAAAGTAGAAGAAAAAAGAAAAGAATCAGATATCACTTTAAAGTGTTTCTGACTGGTGCAAAATGTAATAAAAAACTAGAGCAATATATATATATATATATAGGCTAAATTACATTTGTGGTCCCTTAACTTAATTTCAGGTAAGGTTTTAGTCCTTTATCTTTTTTTTTCCCGACTTGGTCCTTTATTTTATTTTTAGGTGACAATTTGATATTTTATGTTATAAAATTTTAACAATGTTATCATTTTTTATACAAAAATTTTAAAAAAAAAAATTTAATCAAAACTCATAAAATTAATTATATTCTTCAATATAATACAAATTTAATCAAATTCGTAACGCAAATCTTCAAATAAACTCATATTTTCATACTTTATTTGATATTGTTAGGAATAAAGGACTAAATCGGGAGAAAAAAAAAAGATAAAGGACTAAAACGTTACCTGAAATTAAGTTAAGGGACCACATATGTAATTTGGCCTATATATATATATATATATATATATATATATATATATATATATATATATATATATATATATATATATATATATATATATAGTTTTGAGTTCCTCTTCCTTTACATTTCCAATCAATATGGAACTTTTTCAAATTCTAAATTTCAACCAAACCTAACAATCTCCACCTTAATTAAAATTGATGTATCTTCAAACTTTTATTCTCTACACTGACAATCATAGTTCAAAAGAATTATCATACTCTACCATAAAAGCGCATTAAAAAATAAACAAACAAGGAAATTTAAACAATAATCAAAACACAAGAAAATAATGTGGAAACTCCAAAATCAGAAGAAAAAAAAAAAAACCAAAATTGTTGTTTAATGACAACCAGAGAACAACATTATGTGAAAATAGTTACAACACAGACTTCTCTTTAAATCTCATGGTCCCTAGTACAACCACGCTCTCCAAAGTAAATACTTAAACTACATCTCACAACACTTCAACACAAGAGTAGAAAAGAAAAGAAAAAGAAACAAATACAAGATTAAAGTGTTTCTTACAGGTGCGAATTGTAATAAAAAACTAGAGTCATATATTTGTTTTGTGCCACTCTTCCTTTACAATTCCAAGTAATGTGAGAATGCTTGAAATCCTCAATTTCAACCAAACTTTACAGTATTGAGTTTAATATAAATACTCAAGACTCTCATGATCTATAAATGAAAATTCATTTGAAAGATAAAAACAAGAGTTCAATTTGTAATCTACCAACGTTTTCCCAATTAAGCACAAGTTTGAAACTCTTCTCTCAAACATACTCCAACTCTCTTCACTATATCTTGTACATCATCCTATTTGATTCTTTAAGTTAATCTCAAACAAAGTGTAAAATCATTTGATCATAAACATTTTCATCATACACGTTCTTTGTAGCTCAAGTATATATTTTGTTAGATTGTATTTGTAAAAAATCCTATATAAATAAAAAGGTGACTAAAAAGTTCTTTCTAGGTTGAATAGTCTCCCCAAGATCAAAGGGATATCATTGTCTTCCTCCATGTCTAGTACCACAAAATCTACTGAGAAAATGAACTTATCTATTTTGGTCTCCCCAAGATCAAAGGGATATCATTGTCTTCCTCCATCTTTCACTCTTGGATTTTCACTATCTTTAACAACATCATGGGATAACCACATAACCCTTTTTAAAGACAAAGTAGCTACTTGATGTTCAACTTTTGTTCGACAATAGAATCGAGAATCTCAATTCTATTGCACCCTTCTCTTTCTTTTGAATGCTCAATGGCTTTCAGAAATATTGAATATAACAGTTTCCTCATTTACCTTAAAGGTTAAGGTGTCATCCGCCACATCAATCATAGCTCTCCCGTTGCTAAGAATGATCTCCCTAATATCAAAGGGATATCATTGTCTTCCTCTGTGTCTAATACCACAAAATCCATTGGGAAAATGAACTTATCTATTTTGGGTGTTTCATTGAGCAACTCACAAAATATAACATCAATGATGTGTCTTTGACTCTCTCAATGCCCAACCTTTAGTATTTATAAAGGAGCATTACAGTCACACTATCCCCAAGATCGCACAAGATTTTCCCAAAATTTATATCCTCAATAGTGCAAGGAATATTAAAGCTTTCAGGATTTTTTAACTTAAGTGGTAGTTTCCTTTGTAGAATAGCACTACACTATTTAGTAAGCATCGTTGTTTAACCACCAATCTCTCTTTTCTTTAGAAGAATTTCCTTCGTGAACTTGGTGTATGTTGGCATCTACTCTGGTGCTTTTACAAAAGGAATGTTAATTTGCAATATTTTAAAAACATCAAGAAGCTTACCAAATTCTTTTTCAATTTCTTCCTTTTTTTTAATCTTTGAGGAAACGGAGTCGAATTTCCGACTTAGGCAATGCCTCCTTTTTCTGCACCAAAGGTTTTTCCTCATTTTCAAGAGCGATGTCATCCTCAACTAGTGTTGCGGTAACCCTTTGCTTCGATTGAGTTGGAATTGAAGCACTTCCACGTTCTTTGGCTTTAGGTTGTACTAGTTTAATCACCTTCCCACTCTTTCTTGTCACAACATTAACATTATTCTGCGGATTCAAAACTATGTCGCTAGGTAATTTTTCAGGCACTCTTTATCCTAGTTTTTGAGCAATTTAATCGATTTGGTCTCAAGATTCTTTTTTGAAGTTGAGTGATTTTTATGCATGGCTCTTAACTCTTTAATGAAAGCACTTATGTTCGTTGCTAACTTCCCAATATCAATCTCCCATTAAGCTTTACAGATTGAGCTTGATTTGATTGACCTCCTTGTTGACTTGGAAGACCACATTGTTGATCTTTCCATGAAAAATTGGGATGACTTCTCCAACCCAGATTTTACGTACTAGAGTATGGATTATTCTACTTCCCTTTGTTACCCACAATGTTCACCTCTTCTGGTTTTTCTATATCACCATGTAGTATTTCACAAGCTCCATTTTTGTGTACTCCCCCACAAAAGTCACAACATTTATGTTATAGTAATTTAACGAGACCATTTAGGGTTGTATATTTAGAGTTGTCATCCCTTCTTCTTAATAACATTTTTTTTTTTTGCTTCTTCAGAGTTACCATCCACCTTTATTGTTTCACATAGTTCAATGAAGTTTATTATGTTTACTAGAAAAGTGAATCCCCCTCAACTCTCACTACAAAGCATGACTTATTTCAAACTTGTTGATAGTAATCAGTTGGTTATTTCAAACTTGTTAATAGTGATATAGAAATCTCCAACAACAACGCCAATAACTTGATAGTGTTTCAGCAAGTGTAATGAATCGTTGCAAGTAATATTAGAATGGTAGTACCGAGTGTCGAACTCAATGATTGTATTATACTATCGAATTATGTTTAATAATTAAAATTGAACAAAAACTTTCCAAATTTATTGAAATAGTTTTTGAAACTAACAAGAGTTATAAAGCAAAGATGATTTTATTTATATTTTGTTTATCAAATTTTGAATAACCAAGACCACTCTTGTCATTGGAATATCTTTGCATATTAAGAACATTTTCCAATCCAACTAGTCCTTTTCCATATCTTTCAATGACTCAATTTAATTGGACAATTTTAAAAAAAAGAGAATCATACTTATTGCATGTAAAATTATGTTTTAGTTTTTCAGAATCTTTTCCTATAGTGTTAATTTTCTCTTTAAGAGATGAAATGTGTTTCTTTTGAGTTGACACTATTTTGTACAGATTTTTACATACCATAACTAATTCTTTAATTGCATTTTTAGCATCATTACACTCAATAATTAATTCACTATTCGTATCATTATTATGAGAAGCGTCTTTGTTACTAACCTCTTTTTCTTTGTCAGGTATGTGTGATGCCATCAAGGCAACATTTACACATTCGTCACTTTCCAAATCCAAAGATGAACTGATTTCATTGTCCTCCCATGCTATATAGGCTTTTTTGAATTCTTTCTTCTTTAGAGCATTTTACTTGACAATATTTGGACATTTTGTCTTTATGTGTCCTTGCTTACCATACTGATGACTTTTCATCATATGCATATTTTTCATTGATTTTAGTCTTATTTATCTTTAACCATTTGTTAATTTAAGGAGTTATTTGATATATTTTGTTGATTTTAGTTCTTTGATTTAACAAAATGTTTATGTTATTATTTCCTTGATTAAGTAGTGATTTTTCGGAGTTTTGCATTGTTACTTTGTTTTAGTGCAGTGCTGAATTTTGGTGAGAAATCAACATGACCTATATGGAGTATTTCAGCGATATCTGGAGTTGTAGATGTCCAATTGGAGTCAAACCAAGTGAAAATGAAAGCTACGATCTATATCTACAACTTTCATGAATACACCAAAATCCAATTCAGACTCAAAAGAGGAGGAAAATGCAGAAAACGTCAAACAGAAGAAACTGTGCGCCTAAAGCGCAACAGCTGCGTCTGGGGCGCATTTCCACCCTTTAGACACTGTCCTAGCGCGCCAGAACCGCAAATCCCGCGCCTAGGGTGCATGGCACGTGGCTGAATGTTTAAAATCACATTTTTTCACTTTTTAGGGATCTTTTTGACTATTGGGAAGTTGTGAGACTTGTGCCCTAGCATAGAAACTCAAAAAAGGTTGTTTCTAACATCATTTGAGCAGTTTTATCGAGAATCATTCATGAATCATTCTTGTAATTCTTCTTTAATCCCTATCTTTTGCATCTCTGTCATGAGTAACTAGACCATATTTTTTAGGGATTAGTGTAACAAGATGAAGCCCTTATTTTTCTGATTTGATTTCTATTTACATGAATGAGTTTATTGAATTATTTTTCTCATCTCTGCCTTTAATGCTTTTTATTGTTTGATTAACATTAAAATGTTCTACGATTTATATTTTGAAACCGGAGTGGACTTTACGAATGTTTGAGATGAAAAATTCATGAATTTGTAGTCTAGGGATAAATGCATGTCATGAAACTAATTAAATTAGTTGCAAAGGCAATAGTTTAACAAGAGAGTTCATGTATGGTAAGGCTTAATTCTAATCTTAAATCCACTAAGGAATTAGGGGTTACTTTGTAATTAAAGGTTCTGTCACTAAGACATTAGGGCAAGAATAATAAAGAGAATTCGATAATAATTCAATAAAGGAAATCAGTAACTAGGATCACATTAGACACCAAGGTTGGATTCGAAGTTAAACTCATCCCTAACATTTTTTTTTATTATAAAGGATCAAATTTATTACTGTTGTTAATTTTAAATATTATTTCAATCAATTTAGGAACTTTTTGTTCAATATTAGTAGTTAAGTATAATTCAATAGTAAAACGCAATCCTTGAGTTCGACACTCGGTACTACCGTTTTATTATTACTTGCAACGATTCAGTACACTTGCTGAAATGCTATCAAGTTTTTGGCGCTGTTGTCGGGGATTGCCATATCACTATTGAATTTAATTTATTTACATAATTTAAATTTTTTACTCTGCAATAAAATTTTGTTTTTATTTTAATTTTAATTTTGAAAAAAAAAATGTTTTTCTTTTATTTTCTATTTTTATTTGTTGAGCTTGCTAATGTCATGTGCTAGTGGTTTGTCTCTTCTTTGTTTGAGATAACTATTCGTTGTAGAGCATGGAAGATTATAATGATGATATTCTATTACAATTATATGAAGAGTATGATACTTGTCTTATATCAGGTATATGTCGCAATATTGAGGGGTAGATCTTGAGAGATACATTTTTAAAATATCACCCTCAGATCCCTCAGATGCAGCCTCTTAGGTGTGACTTTTGCGGAGAAGGACATATGAATGGAGCTTGCTTTGATGATCTTGCCGAACTAATAGAATATGAAGATTTTTTGGTCAAAGATGCAGAAAACGTCGAATGTTACATTAAAAAGATCAATTGGGAACAAATTCTACCTCCTAAAATTCTATCCAAAGAATCAGATGACAAAGACTTTCACATTACGGCCGTTTTGGTTGAATTCATGAAGAATAATATGGTTTCAATTGAAAGATTTGAAAGTCAATGTGAGAGGTTATTTGAGCAAGTGGTTAAGTTTCAGAAGATGGAGGAGAAGTTGAAGATTAAAGATAATTTCATTGTTGTGGTAGAAGAAGATAAGCAAGAGGAAAAGACAAACGAGGAAAAGAAAAAAGAAGAGATTGATAAAGTTTGAGATTCAATCTATGCCTTGTTCGTCTATGTCCAATTGAGAAGGACATGTAAGCAACATCTTTTATTTCTCAAGTTCATGAAATTTCTACCAAACAAAAAGTAGAAGACGAATGATGTGTTCTTCCTGTAATATATGCCACATTGACAACAGTTGAGGCGTCAAGCTAATGAATTTAAAGAAGCACTTCGTGGGAGGCAACCCACAGGTAGAGGTAACTTTTATTTTTTCAATCTTATTTTTGTTTTTTTTTTTCTTTCTAATTGTGTGTAAATGTGCACTATGATGAAGAATTATTAACAACTTGCATTTGGTCTTAAGTTTTCTGTTTGGGATTTTGAAATTTCAACTCTATTTCCTTGCTCATATCATTGCTCAATTCGATAATTTTCACTAATGCGTGTATTGTTGATTACTCCTTGATTGTCGAAGTCTCACTTGCCATTTTTTATAAATAAATAAATTTTGTAGTGGCATGTGTGGCATCATTTAGATAGTTCATACTTTTTCTTATTATCCTAGCTGTGAGCTTTTGAGCCTAAACACTTTAATTCTTTGTTGTGTGATTATCTAGACATGTGTTATCACTTCAGAACTTGGACTAATTCTAACTTGGTCGTTTGAGCCTTTCTAACTACCCTATGAAAATTTTATCATTTTCTAGCCCATTTGAGTCTTGGCTTTATATTTTGGTTACTAGCCATATTACAAGTACAAAACCTGACTTTAATTAAATCACCTTACTTGGAGTTAGGTAGAAAAAAAAATTATCAGCTTGGTAAAGTTCTAAGTTTGGAGTTGCTCATAGAATAGCAACCTTTTAAGTTTGTGGTGAAGATTCTCACAAAAAGAAAAAACAAATAGAAGAAAAAGAAAAAATCAAAACAAAAAGAAGAAGAAAAAAAAATCAATTTGCATACTTTGATAAGTAATATCTTCTTGGTTCTTTTGTGAATGTTTGAGAATCTCCGCAATGAAAAGGTGAAGAAAAATAAAAAGTGGTAGAATAATTTGAAAATTTATGCCTAACTCCAAGTAGTAAAGCCTATTATCCAAAAATGTCCTACCCTTACCTAAGCCCCATTACAACCCAAAAATCCTCCAAAAATGTATGTATTTGCTGCATTATGATTGCTAAATAGAAGTTTTTTTCAAGCTTATGGTAGTGTGGTGCATGTTCTAGGATTTGAGTGATAAATTATTAACCCTTACTAAACACTTGAGAGAAATTTTGGTCAGATTGTATGAAGAGAGAGTTGAACTTGATGAATGAATGTTAAAGTATACAAAATATGTTGTTTTTTATAAGCAACCATGGAGCACGATGAATATTTTGTAGTAGCTGGAATTTTGAGTATTGATTTTGATTTGATTTGAGAAATTGAGTTTAAGATTTCTTTTAACAGTATCAAATCTGAAATTAATTGTTGCTTGAGGAGAAACAATAGATTAAGTTTGAGGTTGATATGTATGATGCCAAATCTGAGTTTAAGTTTGCTTTGGATTAAATTTGCTTTTAATTTGTCGGATGTGGGTGATGCAATCAAGGCAACATTTGCACATTCTTTACTTTCCGAATCCATAGATGGACTGACTTCATTGTTCTCCCATGCTATATAGGTCTTTTCGAATTCTTTCTTCTTTAGAGCATTTTACTTGACAATATTTGAACATTCTGCCTTTATGTGTCCTTGCTTACCATATTTAAAACAAGTGAAGTTTTGGTTTGAAGTGGAAACATCCTTCTTCCTGAAACTTTTCCTTTTTAAAGTTTTATCCTTTTTAAGGAACTTACCAAATTTCTTTACGAGGAAGGTGATGTTTTCATCTCCATCTGAATTCTCATCATTTATTTGCTCTTTTGACTCTGCTTTTATGGCAATGTTCTTTGGCTTATTTTCTTGAATTTCATTATTTTCTAGCCTTCCAAGTTCGATTTCATGTTCTTGAAGTTTTCCAAAAAGTGCAGAAAGAGACATCTTGGATATGCTTTTCCTTTCATAAATTGTCGCTCTTTTAGGGCGCTAAGCCCTTGTTAGTGATCTTAGAACTTTGAGGTTCAATTCATCATCATTAATGAAGATTTTGCCAAGTGTCGTCAAGTGGTTGGTCAGATGGGAAAATCTTTTCTGAAAGTTTAAAATAGATACTTCGGGCTGCATTCGAAATAGTTCATATTCTTGAGATAATGTATTGAGTTTAGAAGGTTTTACCTCAATAGTTCCTTCATGAGTTACTTCAAGAGTACCCTAGATTTCTGTAGGAGTTTTGCAATGAGACATGTGAAAGAATTCATCCATTCCAAGTATCGATTGTAACATGTTTCTGGCCTTTTTATCAAACAAGACTTTCTTTTTGTCATCATCTGTCCATGACGCTTTCTTTGTTTCTTCTTTATTGTCGATGACTATTTTTGGAACATACGGACCATTTCCTACTACATCCCAAATATCATCTCCTTGTACCTCAAGATATGTCTGCATGCGTATTTTCCAAAAGTCATAGTGTTCTCCAATTAAATAAGGTAGTTTATTGCTACTACCACCATCTCTAAAAACTGTTTGTGCTGAAGCCATAAATAAGGATTAAGGAGCAAATTACCAGAACCTGCTCTGATACCAATTGTTAGTACAGAGGTGCATCTAAGAAGGGGGTTAATTAGGTATTTATAAATTTTATGGTTTTTAGAGACTTAATGGATTATTTTTTTTTATTTAGAATTGATGTATGGAAAACTGTAAATGGCAGAAAGATAAAAAAAACACATCAGTTTATCATGGTTCCCCTTATAACCAAGGGTGCATTCAGTCCTCTTACACACAACAAGAGATTTTCCTCTATTTGTCAGAATAACTACAAGTTTAACTCTAAGACTTTTGTTACAAACTTCTAACAATTATCCTAAGATAGCACACCACTATCTTACTTTACAACACTTGAAGAAAGAACATTACTTTCCTCAATTTACACAATAACTTATATGGTTTTCGAACAATCACTTTAATTGAATTCAATAGTGTATGACAACTGAGTACAATGATAATAATCTAATATAATTTCAAGTATAAAAGAGAATATTTCTCAATGATATGACATTGTATAATCTGTACTTTAAATATGAAATTAAGACTTTGAATGAATCAAAATATTTCAGAAAAGTTTGCTCAAAGTTGTTCTAAGATTGATGAAAAGGTAAGGAAAAAAGAGTTCGTTAAGCCTGAAGCTATGAAGTATTTATACTCCTTAAACATCACTTCAGATCAGTGGCAATCGTTCCTAGAAGTTTGATGAACATATGCAATGAACCAGGTTAAATATGAACTAAAAAACTGCATTGTTTCATAGTTGTATTCGGCTATAGCAGGAGTGTAGTCGAATACACCTCTTGTAACATTCAGTTTTATTTGAATTTTAAAGCTTGTATTCGAATACAGATGAGTGAATTTTGCCACTGACTTGGTTTTGTATTCGGCTACACCATGTTGTAGTCGAATACAAATGTGCAGTCTTAGTTATTGACTTAACACTTGTGTTCGGCTACATCATCTCGTAGTCGAATACAAAAGTCCAGTTTTAGCTACTGAATTAGCATTTGTATTCGAATATACCATCTCGTAGTTGAATACAAATGTTCAGTTTTAGCTACTGATTTGAGTCTGTATTCGGTTACAACATGTTGTAGTCGAATACATTTTTGTCAAAAACTTTATTTTCAAACATTCTTCATGCATTTTGACACTTTGAAAATTATTTTGATACATATGATAAAATGAAAGGTTCTCATGTGCATTTGAAATATATTAATATTAGATTGCATCATGTACCTTACATTATAAGACTTCTAAATATTGACCATAATTGACTTTGATTGTTGACTTCTTTTTGAGCTTGCAACTTGGTCACTTTCTTTGGTATTGGTCTTCATAAAAAACATAAGTATTTTACAATTGACATTTGATTGTATTCACATTAAAAATGTATTAGAGCTAAATTACAGGTAACCAATGTTAAAATTAAATACTAAGTAAACATTAAAAAATATAATTAAATATATTTTAATTTTTACAAAAAATATAATCATATAAATTTAGTTTCTAAGAATATGTGAGCTGTAAAAGAAAAAGAGTGAAGAAGTTTCTAACTATGTATCTCTCTTTTACTACTGTTGTTGTATGTAAAATACAAGTTTTTGATGAAGACAAAGATCAACAAATATGATCAAAGAAACAAGCTCAAAAAGAAGTTCAAATATCTTCATTGATAAAGCATTAAATCCAAACATATTAGATGTTTAATGTAAAGGTAAATGATACAACCAATACTTCAAATACATGGGAACCATTCATATTTACATATGCATATAAAGTATTTTCAAAAGTCAAAATTACATTAACAAAGTCTTAAAACTAATATTTTTGACAAAATACAAAGGTGTATTCGAATACAACATAGTGTATTCGAATACAAATGCAAGTCAGAAGCAAAAGCTTCACATCTGTATTTGACTACAACCTGCTGTAGTCGAATACAAAGCAAGTCAGTAGCCAAAACCTTTGCATCTGTATTCGACTACGACCTGCTGTAGTCGAATACAAAACAAGTCAGTAGCCAAAACCTTTACATATGTATTCGACTATGACCTGATGTAGTCGAATACAAGGCAAGTCAGTAGCTAAAACCTTTGCATCTATATTCGACTACGACCTGATGTAGTCGAATACAAAGCAAGTCAGTGGCAAAAATCATGAATCTGTATTCGACTACATGAAGGATGTATTTGAATACAAGGTGAACATTTTGAATAAATCTGAATGTTACAAAGAGGTGTATTCGAATACATACATCCTGTATTCGAATACAACTAGAAGCAATACAGTTTTTCAGATCTGAAATGGTTCTAGATCATTGTATTTGTTCATCAAACCTCTTGGATCAATGGCCACGAATCTGAATAGATGTTTATGGAGTATAAATACACCATAACTTCAGATCAAACAACACACAATCCTTGAATCAAACCTTGAACAACTTTGAACAAAATTATGATTTTTTACAAAGTACTTGCATTTCATTTTCATATCATTCAGAAAGGTTCTCAAAGTACTTGAAGTGTTATTGGATTGAAATCATTATACCTCTCCTATATCCTTATTCCAAATCATATTGTATCACCTGTAAAAGAAAGTAGTACTTTCTTAAAGTAGCTTAATCTAAGATAGTGGTGTGCTATCTAGAAGTATTGTTAGAAGTTTGTAGCAGAAATCTCAGGGTGGGAATTGTACATTTTCTGACAATAAGTGGATTAATCTCTTGTGGTGTGCAAGAGGACTGGATGTACCCTTGGTCATAAGGGGAACCAGGATAATTCTATTGTGTTCTTTATTTTTCTGTCATTTATATTTTTACATACATCAATCCTAAACAGAAAAATAATCCACTAAGTCTCTAAAAACTAGAAAATCTCCTAACACCTATTAGGCGTACCTCTGTACTTACAATTGGCATCAGAGCAGGTTCAGGTAACTTACTCCTCGATCATTACTCATGGCTTCCGCAAAACCTATTTTTAGAGACGGTGGCAGTAGTAACAAACCACCATGCTTCATTGGAGAACACTATGATTTTTGGAAGATACATATACAAGCATATCTTGAAGCACAAGGAGACGACATATGGGATGCAGTTGAAAATGATCCACACATTCCAACAATAGTCATCAACAACAAAGAAGAAATAAAAAAAAACTCTTGGACTGATGATGATAAAAGAAAAGTGTTGTTCGATAAGAAGGCTAAAAATATGCTACAATCAGCACTAGGAATAGATGAATTTTTCTGTATATCCCACTGTAAAACAGCCAAAGAAATATGGGTTACGCTGGAAGTAACTCATGAAGGCACCATTGAAGTAAAAAGATCTAAACTAATTACACAATCTCAAGAATACGAATTATTTCGAATGTTGCCCGGAGAATCTATCTTAGACTTACAGAAAAGGTTCTCCCACTTAACCAACCATTGGTCAGCTCTTGGAAATATCTTCACCAATGATGAACTAAATTTAAAAGTATTAAGATCATTAACGAGGGCTTGGCAACAAAGGTAACAACAACCTCCGGAAAGAAAATTCTATCCAAAATGTCTCTTTCTGCATTATTTGGAAAACTCCAAGAACACTAAATCGAACTTGGAAGGTTAGAACAAAATGAAAGTCAAGAAAAGAAGACCAAAAACATTGCTCTAAAGACCGAATCAAGAGAAAAAATAAAAGATGAAAATTCAGACGAAGATGAAAATATTACGTTCCTTGTTAAGAAATTTGGTAAGTTTCTTAAAAATGACAGAACTTTCAAAAGGAAAAGTTTTAGGAAGAAAGATAGTTCTACTTCAAATCAAAACTTCACTTGCTTTGAATGCGGAAAGCAAGGACATATCAAGGTAGATTGTCCAAACCTTATTGAGAAAAATGCCATAAAAAAGAAAGACTTCAAGAAGGCATACATAGCTTGAGAAGACAACGAAGTGAGTTCATCTTCAGAAACAGAAAGTGAAGAATGCGCTAATGTTGCATTGATGGCATCACATCAATCAGATGACGAAGAAGAGGTTAGTAACATAGACTCCCCTCATCATAATAAAACTAATAGTGAATTGATTATAGAATATAATGATGCTCAAAACGCCATCAAGGAGCTACTTATTGAATGTAAAAATCTGTTCAAACTAGTTTCAACAAAAAAGAGACAAATCTCAAGTCTTCAAAAAAAAAGTTGACATTAGGAAAAAGAATTCTGAAAATCTAAAACCGAATTTTACATGCAATAAATGTGATTCCCCCTCCTTCATGATTGTTTAATTAAATAGAGTAATTGAACGATGCGAAAAGGGATAAATAGGATTGGAAAATGTTTTAAATATGCAAAGATACTCAAACGTCAAAAGTGGTCTTGGATACTCAAAATTTGATAAACCAAGCTTGAATAAGACCATTTTTGTTAAAGCGAGTAATCAATCCAATCAAGAAAAAATTATAATTATCAAAAAGGATCACCATTATAAAGAGAAAATTATTCAAAGTAAATCTCATACACATGCTATTAAAAATAGATTTACTCCTACTTGTTCTTATTGTGGTCTCAAGGATCACACTCCTAATGTTTGTCATGTTAGAAACATTAGTGTTCCAAAAGGGCATTACGTGTGGGTAGAGAAAGGTACTAACCATCAATGACCCAAAGCAAATTGGGTACCTAATAAAGTTTGATTTTAATGTTGCAGGTATGCACGCAAAGTACCTCAAATATGTGGTACTTAGATAGTGGATGCTCTAAACATATGACAGGTGATATAACAAAATTTTCAGCCTTGACTCTTGAATCAAAGGGATATGTGGTCTATGGAGACAACAACAAAGGAAAAATTTTAGGCATTGGAAAAGTCGGCACAACCCCATCCCCCTCGATTGAAGATATACTATATGTTGAAGGTCTAAAACACAATCTCATAAGCATTAGTCAGTTGTGCGATAAAGATATAAGATAGCCTTCAACAAAGATGAATGTATCATCCAAAATGAAGCTACACATGAAATTCAATTTATCGGTAAGCGTTTCAAAAACATCTTTATACTTAATATTGACGATTTATCCTTAAAAATGAAATGTCTTTTGGTAAGCGACAATAATGATGCATGGTTGTGGCATAAAAGAATTGCACATATTCACTTGATATGCATTTCAGCAAGTGTACTGAATCGTTGCAAGTAATAATAAAACGGTAGTACCGAGTGTCGAACTCAAGGATTGCATTTTACTATTGAATTATATTTGATTACTAGAATTGAACAAAAAGGTTCCCAAGTTGATTGAAATAATGTTTGAAATTAACAACAATAATAAAATTGATCTTTTATAATGAGAAAAATGTCAGGGATGAGTTTCACTTCGAATCCAACCTTGGTGTCTAATTTGATCCTAGTTACTGAATTCCTTTATTGAATTATTACCGAATTCTCTTTATTATTCTTGCCCTAATGTCTTAGTGACAGAACCTTTAATTCCAAAGTAACCCCTAATTCCTTAGTGGATTTAAGATTAGAATTAAGCATTACCGTATAGAAATTCTCTTGTAAATTATTGCTTTGCAACTAATTTAATTGGTTTCATGACCTGCACCTATGTCTAGACTACAAATTCATGAATTTCTCATCTCAAGCATTTGTAAAGTCCACTTCCGTTTCAAAATACAAATCGTAGAACATTTTAATGTTGATCAAGCAATAAAAAGCATTAAGCACAGAGATGAGAAAAATAATTCAATAAACTCATTCATATAACTAGAAATCAAATCAGAAAAATAAGGGTTTCATCTGGTTACACTCATCCCTAACAAATAGGGTTTAGTTACTCATGACAGAGATACAAAAGATAAGGATTAAAGAAGAATTACAAGAATGATTCATGGATGATTCTTGATAAAACTGCTTCAATGGCGTTAGAAACGGCCGTCTTTGAGTTTCTATGCTAGGGCACAAGTCTCCCAAGTTCCCCAGAGTCAAAAAGATCCCTAAAACAGTAAAAATCTGCGTTTTTATGATTCTGGTGCGCGTCGCGCGCCCCAGGCGCGGAAAAACGCGCTCCAAGCGCGCGTTGGCAGAGCCTGATGCTGAGTAATGCGCTCCAAGCGCTCAGGACGCGCTCCAGGCGCATTTCAGCTGCTGTCTGATGTATTTTGCATTTTTCTCATGTTTTGCTTCTGAATTTGGTCCCGGTGTCTTCATGAAAGTTGTAGATATGGATCTTAGCTTTCATTAGCACTTGGAATGACACTAATTGGACATCTAGAACTCCAGATATGGCTGAAATACTCCACATATGTCATGTTGATTTTTCACCAAAATTCAGCACTGCACTAAAACAAAACGCAATGTAAAATTACGAAAAATTCCTACTTAATCAACGAAATAAAAACAAAAAACATTTTATTAACTCAAAGAATAAAAATCAACAAAATATATTAAATAAATCTTTAATTTAACTGATGATTGAGGATAAATAAGACTAAAACAGTGGGAAAATATGCATATGATGAAGAGTCATCAGATAGCCTTCAACAAAGATGAATGTATCATCCAAAATGAAGCTACACATGAAATTCAATTTATCGGTAAGCGTTTGGAAAACATCTTTATACTTAATATTGACGATTTATCCTTAAAAATGAAATGTCTTTTGGTAAGCGACAATAATGATGCATGGTTGTGGCATAAAAGAATTGCACATATTCACATGGATCATTTAAACAAATTGGTCAAGCATGATCTTGTTGTAGGCTTACCAAAAATGAAATTTATAAAAGATAAATTGTGTGACGCTTGTCAAAAAGGTAAGCAAACAAAGAACTCTTTCAAACCTAAAAATGTTATTTCAACTTCAAGACCACTTCAATTAATACATATGGACTTGTTTGGTCCATCAAGAACCAAAAGTCTTGGTGGAAACTCATATGGACTAGTGATTGTTGATGACTACTCAAGGTTCACTTGGACCTTATTTTTGGCAAGTAAAAATGAAGCTTTTAAAGCATTTAAGAAGTATGCCAAACTAGTCCAAAATGAACAATCAGCAAAAAATGTATCTATTAGAAGTGATCATGGAGGAGAATTTCAAAATACCTCATTTGAAGAATTTTGTGAAGAAAATGGAATTTTCCACAATTTTTCTGCACCTAGAACACCACAACAAAATGGGGTTGTTGAAAGAAAGAACAGATCTTTGGTATAGCTCGCAAGGACTATGTTAAGCGACTCAAGCCTACCAAAATATTTTCGGTCGATTCATAACTAAACTCCGTATGAACTCTACAAAGGAAGAAATTCTAATATCTCTCACTTCCACATTTTTGGATGTAAGTGTTTCGTGTTAAACAACAGTAAAGACAACCTTGGAAAATTCGATGAAAAAGTCGATGAAGGTATCTTTATCGGTTACTCATTAACTAGTAAAGCCTTTAGAATCTTCAATAAAAGAACTTTATTAGTCGAAGAATCAATGCATGTAACTTTTGATGAAACTAACCCCATGAAATAGGACAATATTATTTCCTATGACGATGATGATTTTGAAAGCAATGATACAAGCAAGGAACATCAAATTGATCAACCAAGTCAAGAAAGTGAAGTCAACATTGAAAAGCAAAATGATAATCTTCCTAAAGAATGGAGAACCCATAGATATCACCCAATTGATAACATCTTAGGTAATATCAACAAAGGAGTCACAACAAGGCTAAAACTACAAGATGCTTGCTTGAACATGACATTTGTTTCTCAAATCGAACCCTCCAAAATTGGTGAAGCACTTAAAGATGATCAATGGATACTTGCCATGCAAGACGAGCTCAACCAATTCGAAAGAAGCAAAGTATGGGAACTTGTTCCTAATCCTGGAAATAAACACATCATTGGTACAAAATGGGTGTTTAAAAATAAACTTGATGAGAATGGTATAGTTGTCCGCAACAAAGCAAGATTGGTCGCTCAAGGGTACAATCAAGAAGAAGGGATTGACTTTGATGAAACATTTGCCCCAGTAGCAAGGTTAGAAGCAATACGTTTACTACTTGCTTATGCTTGCTCTATGAACTTTGAACTATTTCAAATGGATGTGAAGAGTGCCTTTCTCAATGGATACATTAATGAAGAAGTATATGTCAAACAGCCACCTGGCTTTGAAGACTCCAAAAATCCCTCACATGTTTTCAAATAAAAAAAGGCATCTCTATGGTCTAAAACAAGCTCCAAGAGCTTGGTATGATAGATTAAGCACCTTCCTATGTGAACGAGGATTTGAAAAAGGGAAAGTCGATAAGATATTATTTGTTAAAAGAGATAATGGTCGCACATTATTGGTCCAAATCTACATTGATGATATAATATCCGGCAACAAACAATGACATATGTGAAGAATTCTCTTTAATAATGCAAGGAGAATTTGAAATGTCCATGATGGGAAAGTTAAACTATTTTCTTGGCCTTCACATCAAGCAACTCGAGCACGACATCTTTATAAATCAAGCAAAATATTGCAAAGAATTACTCAAAAGATTTGAAATGGAAAACTGCAAGGAAAGTGCGACTCCAATGAGCTCCGGAACCTATGTTGATAAAGATGAATCAGGAATTTCAATAGACATATCAAAATATCGAGGTATGATTGGATCTTTATTATGTCTAACGATTAGCCGACCAGATATTATGTTTAGTGTCTGTTTGTGTGCAAGATTTCAAGCGGATCCTAAAGAATCGCATCTTGTAGCAGTAAAAAGAATTATGAAATACTTGAAAGGAACAACCAATGTAGGCCTATGGTATCCAAAGGGTAGCATATGTAGTCTAGTTGGATATTCTGATTCAGATTATGCAAGATGCAAAACGGATCGTAAAAGCACAAGAGGCACTTGCCATATCTTAGACAATGCATTAGTATCGTGGTCCTGTAAAAAGCAAGTCTGTGTTGCCCTTAGCACTGCTGAAGCTGAATACATAGCAGCAGAAAGTTATTGTGCTCAGATTCTCTGGCTCAAACATCAATTATATGATTATGGACTTGACCTTGGATGCATTCCTCTAAGATGTGACAACACCAGTGCAATCAATATTTCAAAGAATCCAACCATGCATTCTTGGACGAAACACGTCGATATACGCCATCACTTTTTGCGAGATCATTTGCTTAAAGGAAATGTTGAAGTAATGCTTGTGGATACACACAACCAACTAACTGAAATCTTCGCAAAACCTTTACCTAAGATTCATTTTACAAAATACGCAGAGAGCTTGGCATTTTACATGAAAACGATCTTTAAACGTGCAAGGTATAATTTGTCATCTCTCTTCAAACTCTAAAATTTCCTCTTAAGTTGTTAAAATTAAATTCTTTGATGTTTATTGGTTCTTAATATATTAATATGTGCTTTACATGATGAAATTTCTATGAAAAAATTAGTTTTTAAGCAAAAATTTGAAAATGTAGTCGAATACACAATGACTGTATTCGAATACATAATTTTCCTGAAATTCTTGTATTTGAATACAACCCCTGTGTAGTCGAATACACGTTCCCAGAGCAATCTGTATTCGAATACAACAGGCATGTAGTCGAATACACCTTCGCGTTTTTGCCCAAATATAAAAGTTGTTTCACATTTTAGGGTTAATTTTACAATTGGTATTCGAATACACAATCGTAGCCGTCTTTCTCTCCTCCAAAAGTCTCATCAATCTTCCTTCCCACAAGTTACCCAATCAACCCACCTTGCAAACAAAATCAATTTCTACTCAAATCTTTCATTCAAAATCAGATTTCTCAAACCCATTTTTCACGAAACTGTCAAAACTTTCTTTCTCAACATGGACGCACGCAAACGAGGACCAAGAACGAAGCATGCAGCAGTAGGTCCCTCAAGAAAGCGCACAAAGAATCCAAGCATCACGAATTTATCCCGACTTCTACACACACTGGAAGAAATCGACCAGTTTCGCATACTATACTCTAACAAGAGACTCATCATTCCAAAATATGGTACTTTGAATTCTTTTTCTGCCTTTCAATTTCCTGAGTTGCTCAAAGCCCAACATGTTGAAGAATTTATTGGTTACACAGGTCCTGTCTATCCTGATTTAGTTAGCGTTTTCTATTGTAATCTCACCCAAGATGGAAATGTGCTAGTGTCTCGAGTCAAGGGCAAAACCAGTCGGTTAAACACCAAAACCATTGGAGAAATCTTGAACATTCCCTTTGAAGGTCAAAACCATTCCACTACGACCTGATGTAGTCGAATACAAAGCAAGTTAGTGGCAAAAATCAAGAATTTGTATTCGACTACATGAAGGATGTATTCCAATACAAAGTGCAAATTTTGAATAAATCTGAACGTTACAAAGAGGTGTATTCGAATACATACATCTTGTATTCGAATACAACTGGAAGCAATACAATTTTTCAGATCTGAAATGGTTCTAGATCATTGTATTTGTTCATCAAACCCCTTGGATCAATGGCCACGAATCTGAAGAGATGTTTATGGAGTATAAATACACCATAACTTCAGATCAAACGACACACAATCCTTGAATCAAACCTTGAACAAAATTATGATTTTTTACAAAGTACTTGCATTTCATTTTCATATCATTCAGAAAGGTTCTCAAAGTACTTGAAGTATTATTGGATTGAAATCATTATACCTCTCTTATATCCTTATTCGAAATCATATTGTATCACTTGTAAAAGAAAGTAGTACTTTCTTAATGTAGCTTAATCTAAGATAGTGGTGTGCTATCTAGAAGTATTTTTAGAAGTTTGTAACAGAAATCCTAGGGTGGGAATTGTACATTTTTTGACAATAAGTGGATTAATCTCTTGTGGTGTGCAAGAGGACTAGATCTACCCTTGATCATAAGGAGAACAAGGATAATTTTATTGTGTTCTTTATTTTTTTTGTCATTTACATTTTTACATACATCAATCCTAAACAGAAAAATAATCTACTAAGTCTTTGGTTTTTTAATCATTTGGATTTTACTTTAGTAATTTCAAATTTGTCTTAATAGATAAATAAAATCTCATAAAAAATTATTAATTTTATTTAATATTTAAATTTCAAAATTTTCAATGATTTAATTTGAATTAAAACTCATTACCATAATGCAAATTTTTTAATTAATTTTTTAAAATATTTTTAAAGGAGATGTTTTAAATCGAATCTATCAATTTTCTCTTCTCACAAATGAATGAATCAATCATGTCATAGTATTATGTTTAGGAAAAAAATGAGATTTTTATAATCTATATCTTCTTTTATTTTTAAGTAGTTTTAATATACTCCACTTTAAAAATAATATACAAAAATACTCTACTATTTTTAACTTTCAAAAGATCTTAAGGGCGAATTGTGATCATCTGAAAGATTTTTTTTATCTTTTAAAGGAGGTCGAATTTTGAAAATGCGATCATTATACTTAATATATTTTTATTTTAAACAAAAAATACATAATTGTATCTGAAAAATGCGACCTTCTATGAGAAGTAAAAAGAAATATATTAGATAATCATATCTCCATCTTACAATTTTATGAAAGGTAAAAAAGTAAACTATTTCTATATTAATTTTAAATTAAAATATATTAAAATATTTTTTTAAAATACGATAAAGATAAAATATATCCAAAATAAATGTATAAAAATTGTATATTTATTGTGTGTTAATTGGGGGAAATGTCAACGTGGTTGGATGACATTCCGTAAAAAAGAAGTTTCAATATCTTTAGAATTTCTCTGTTCAAAAATATATGTTTCTAGAATTATTTATCATATGTACAAAATAGACAACACATCTCTATCTATGAAGTGACAACTAAATAATAAAATCTTGATGTTGTAATTAAGCTTAAGACATATAAGGAAAAGTCTGAATTAAGTTTTATAAAGTCTTTGATCTTATTAAAAACGAAGGTTTAAGTTTGTTTTCTTACTTCACATACTTATTTTTAAATTTTATTTTGACTTTTTTCAAAGTCTCGTATGACCCTTTAAACATATTTAAAATTCTATTTATTTATTTATTTTAAATAAATGATTTTATCTATTTTGGATAAATTAAAGAAGTAATAAGCTAATAAGTTTATATTCTTTTTTTATAATAGATTACCTTCTATTTTGAGATTTTTATTTGATAGAATTTTATTTTAAGAGTTAACACGTTGCATAACCTTAAAATATATTTAAAGCTCTATTTTTTAGTTCTATTCATAAGAGACATTGACCTCAATATTTATACAAGCATTCTTCTCTCTCTCTTTTTACTGCAATAACACAGGGGTCTCACCGTTAAAAAGAAAAAGAAAGAGTAATAAAGATAGAATATTAATTGAGGGTTTTGTATGCATATATCCCTTTTTTATTTTTAATTCTTCAAATGCCCTACTCTAAAATAATATTCCTTGAATGTCCTACTTTTTCGTTGCAATAGGAAGGGAAGCGACCTCCCACTGCGTTGGTTTTTTTTTTTTTTTTGTTATATTTTAAATATAGTTTATTATTAGAATTATTAATTTAATTATTTAAAAAATAAAATACTAATATTAAATTAAAATAAAGTATAGTAATAAATTATAAATAAAATTTATATTTTAATTATTATTATTATTATTATCATTATTATTATTACTATAATAAATAATTATTATCCGTATAATTAAAAATTATTATAATTAAAGTGAATAAATAATTATTATATTAAAATTTTAAAAAATAAATAAATTAAATGATAATAAAAATTAAATAATAATAACAATTAAATGAAAAGAAATTTATATTGATAACATGAAAATAAAATGAAATAAATTAAATTATTAATTTAATTATTTAAAAAATAAAAATACTAATAATTAATTAAAAATACGTTAATAATTAATTATTAATAAATGTTATATTTTAATTATTGTTATTATTATAATAAAAAATTATTATACTTTTAATTAAAAATTATTATACTTAAAATGATTAATTATATATATATATATATATATATATATATTATAAATTTCAAAAAAAT
>NC_021166.2:44146658-44146946 GCF_000331145.2 Cicer arietinum
TTATCCCATTTATCAAACTATTCTCATGATAAGCTGGGATGGTTTCCATTTCTATTTTAGTTCCTGGAGCAAACGTTTTCATAACCAACAACCATTGTGGGAGTTGATTGTAAGACTCTTCCCAGTTGCCATAAATTTGTTCGATCGCTTTATTCTTTCCTATCCAGGCCTTTTTATAACTAACTGTGTAGTTATGTAAAGACCGAATCTGAGCAACAATTACCTTCACTTTGATTGAAGGATCTACTTTCACAATTTGCATTATGCTTTGACATATCATATTAGAAT
>NC_021166.2:44147325-44148386 GCF_000331145.2 Cicer arietinum
TGCTTCCATATCTTCGTCACCATCAATGTCATCGACAAAATTATCAGATGATTCATCGAAGTATTTTTCATCCTCTTCACTACTATAATCACTGTCTTCCTCGTTGATACTATGTAAGACACTAAGGGGAAGATCGCATTGTGGACTTGTTGGAGGAGATTGATGATGGAGTTGAAAACTTTCTGAATGAGTTTGTTCTAATTGGGTTGAATATGGTTCGTAGTGTTGTGATGGAGGATATTGTTGTGACGGAGGATAGTGTTGTGACGGAGGATAGTGTTGTGACGGAGGATAGTGTTGTGATGGTTCATAGTGTTGCGATGGAGAATATAAGTCGGGTTGATAAGGTATGTTTGATGTTGATGGTTGATCAATGTTTGTTGATGGAGGAGCAGACTCAAAGGTAACATATAACTCGATGGTGCCGAGTTGTGACCACTGTGCATAAACATCAAACATCAACTCAACATCTTCATCGTCGCAAATCTTCATGAGTTCAAACCTTGTTGTATTTTCACCAAAGAACACGAGGTGTCGATAAACTATATCACTTATCGTGACGTTGTCACCAAGCTGTAATTTTTTTCTAATGACATTCTTTAGACGAGCAAGGTTGCTTCCCGAATGTACTTTGAACGCCTTTTTATAGTCACTTACAAATGTTTTTCCTTCAACTCCATCAACAATTGAACCATTGTAATAAACAATACAAATTACTTGTTGAGCAACCATGACTAAATGATTGATTCAGTATGAAATGGTAAAAGGTGTGGTGAGAAGGTATGGTGAGATAGAAGGTATGGTGAGATAGAAGGTGTGGTGAGAAGGTATGATGAGATAGAAGGTGTGGTGATATAGTCTATTTATAGAACTTTTTCAACATTGAAAATTGATTAGAATCATCTAATTGGTTGAAACTATATCACAAGGATTGCCTTCCATAGATGATTTAGATCCGTTGATAAATTTTATTCAATGGACAAGATTAAATATTGAATAGAATCATCTAATTGGTTAAAACTATATCACAAGGATTGCCTTGCATAGATGATTTAGATCCG
>NC_021166.2:44148629-44149350 GCF_000331145.2 Cicer arietinum
TGAAGTCGTGGCCTGGGGAAGCGACTTCCTATTGAAGTCTTGATCGCGTGTGAAATCGTTCCCTGAGGAAGTGACTCTATAAATACTTCCTCCCTCAGCATTCTACTCACAACATCTTCACTTCCTTCCTCAGATTTTTACTCACGTCTTCACTTTCTCTGCATCTTTCACTCATACATTCAACTTCTACACTTTCTTTTATTATGGAACTATCTACAAATCACAGAGCTGAAATCAAATATATTCAAACATTTGTAAGTATCTTATAATTATTTTATTTTATTAATTATTTTATTTTATTAATTATTTTATTTTATTTATCTTAATTTTTTATTTGTTTTATTTTATTTTATTTTATTTAATTAGTCTCATTAATTGATTATTTTATTTTATTTTATTTACTCTGAATTTTTTATTTGTTTTGTTTTATTTTATTTATTTAATTAGTCTCATTAATTGATTATTTTATTTTATTTATTCTGAATTTTTTATTTGTTTTATTTTATTTTATTTTATTTAATTAGTCTCATTAATTGATTATTTTATTTTATTTTATTTACTCTGAATTTTTTATTTGTTTTATTTTATTTTATTTTATTTATTTAATTAGTCTCATTAATTGATTATTAAATAAAAAAAATAAAATAAAACAAATAAAAAATTCAGAATAAATAAAATAAAATAATCAATTAATGAGACTAATTAAATAAATAAAATAAAA
>NC_021166.2:44153366-44158824 GCF_000331145.2 Cicer arietinum
GTCTTCATCATCACCTCACATACACGTCGCTACTGAAGTTCCATTTTATGATCCACCACCATCTCAGTATTACGTTCCGTCGGTGCCAGAAATACCAACACCCGGTTATCCGACAGAAGATGGGCTTCTCTATAATTTGTTTGGAACTCAGTGCACAACTCCTGAGTCGGCATATGCTGTATTTGATTCAATGTATAATCAACAATCCCAAAATGTAATGGAACCAGGTGGCAGTGGTTCTAATCCATCTACAGCTTACATTGAAGAAAATGATCAAAATGACGATGAACCGGAAGAACCGCAACTTGTTCAGAGAGCTAGACGAGTTCGGCGACATCGTACATGTGGGACTGGGGGTCATTTAGGTGGACATCATTGATATAAATTTAATGTATTTTGTTTTTTCAAATTTGATTGATGTACTTTTTTATTATTAATTTAATGTATTTCATTTCGTTTTCAAGTTATCAATATCAATTTCTTTTCATTTAATTGTTATTATTATTTAATTTTTAATATCATTTTAAGTATAATAATTTTTAATTAAAAGTATAATAGTTATTTATTATAATAATAACAATAATTAAAATATAACATTTATTAATAATTAATTATTAACGTATTTTTAATTAATTATTAGTATTTTTATTTTTTAAATAATTAAATTAATAATTTAATGTATTTCATTTTATTTTCATGTTATCAATATAAATTTCTTTTCATTTAATTGTTATCATTATTTAATTTTTATTATCATTTAATTTATTTATTTTTTAAAATTTTAATATAATAATTATTTAATCACTTTAATTATAATAATTTTTAATTATACGTATAATAATTATTTATTATAGTAATAATAATAATGATAATAATAATAATAATAATAATAATTAAAATATAAATTTTATTTATAATTTATTACTATAATTTATTTTAATTTAATATTAGTATTTTATTTTTTAAATAATTAAATTAATAATTCTAATAATGAACTATTTTTAAAATATAACAACAACAAAAAACTAACGCAGTGGGAGGTCGCTTCCCCAGGAAACGACCCCCTATTAACTTAAAAAAATTTCCTCTTCAGGAGGTCGCTTCTCCAGGGAACGACTTCCTATTGCAATGAAAAAGTAGGGCATTCAGGGAATATTGTTTTAGAGTAGGGCATTTGAGGAATTAAAAATAAAAAAAGGGATATATGCATACAAAACCCATTAATTGATATATATTATATTTCTTTAATTTAATAACAATGTAAAATTATTTGTAAGACTTAGTTTAATTAATTTTCAAATGTTATTATTGTTAATTTGGATATTATATTTTGTGTTTGAATTAAATTACAATTACTTTCAAATTTCTTAATAATTTTTATTTAAATTAAAAAATTATGATAATGTAAAATTATTAATAAAAATTATTTAAATTTTTTTTAAAATGCTCGATTGGAATGCTTGAGTGTTTGTTATATATTAACATTAAAAATGTATATATAAATTATATGTGTATAAGAAATCTATTTAAATATTTTTTAATATATTAAAAGAAATTTAAATAGGTTTTATATTTTCCATATTTAAATATACATATTTCTAATGACATATAAATTAAAAGAAGGACAATATTTGAAACGTCATTATTCTATTTTTATAAATTTCTTTTTTAGGATACATATTTGACTTATTAAAAACAAATCTTAAGATAAATTTTATAGATAAATTAACTTTGTGGTGATGGATTATTAAATCTCTAAATTTTTTCTCAAATATAAATTTTTAGATCCTTCTCAACAAATTGTTTTTTTTCCTTCAATTTACTCTCTATTTGCAATCGAAAAAATTCTGTCTATGAAGTCAGTCAATAAATTAAATTTTTTCAATAATGATAAATTAAATGATAAATAAATTAACACTGCATTTGACGTTGTGAGGTCTAAGAAATCTTTTTAATAGACTGCCATTATGGATATTCTTAATATAAAAAACATGACAAGACATCTCAGATTTGTTGAAGATTTTGTTAATAAATAGAAGTAGTGATAGATATTAAATTATTATTTTAACATAAAAATACAAACACGTGATATATTTTTTAATAGCACAGACCATAATGATGTGCGAGATTTTGAAACAGATACAAATAATGGAGCGTGGGTGGATAGTTGGTAAAACTAACGTCAGCTGATAGTTACCTTTTATAAAAAAAAGTTTAAATTTAAAGTGAGAGAAAAATGATTAATTTAAAATAGAAAAAACTTACATTATATATTTACAGATAATTTATATTGTATATGAATTTTTATTGCTAATTGTATCATTTCATATATAGATAAAAAAAACAAAAGAATTAAACCAACATCCTATGTTGATACTTATCCAATATTTATATTTGTATTGTATTTGTTGATACTGTTTTATATTTTTGAATGAAATTAATAATTTGTATATATTAACTTTATATTATTTATGTATTTGAATTTATTTATTGTTATAAAAGTAGACAAATTTTTTACTTTTTAACTTTTTATTATCAATTTGAATTGTTAATTTAATTCATTTAAACTAATAAAATCACACAATTTAAATTTTTTATTGACTTATTTGTATCCAATTTTCTTTAAATATTATATCCCAAAATCATACCAACATTATATGTGTATTTTTTTTTTCTTTCACTACAACACGACATTCATTCTTTCAAATTCCCAAAAATTATATTTATTAAAAATATCATAATTTAAAATTATTAAAATCGAAAATAAAGAATCTGTAAACAAACCTACAAAATTCAAATTGATAGCACACAAGGACAAAATGTATAAAGTGATAAAACTTATAACTAAGATAAAATTTGAGATTTTATGGGATACTATGTCTCTAGAATTATAATATTGATGATACCAAAATCATCGATTGAGTTTGCATTTCTGTCAATCTGAACCAAAAAACACAATAACAATACGGAAAAACAAAATACCACGACAAAATGAAAAAATAAAACAACACTAAGAGGACGAATAAACACCACATTGAAACGACAAATCTAAACAAAAATACAAAAAATAAATTAAATTATAAAAATCGATTATTTAGATATGAAACTAAAAAATAATTTAGATGAGTGACCATAAATCATTCAAATGAAAAATTAAAAACTAATAAAAAAGAGAAACAGAGTAGACAAAAAAAATTGACCACAAACCACCATCTCTTAAAAGAAAAATTCAGAACCCTTATCTATTAAACAAAATTTGCAAAAACTATAAATAATATACGGAACACCTTACCCAACCGGCCCCTGGCACTAGCTACTATCTACGTATTGGAATTTTTAATTGGAAAATATTTTATATTTAATAAAATCAAACTTTTTGTGTAAAAAACTCAATATAATTAATATTTACATTTTCCTCAAAAGAATTCATACTTATTTTTTAGATAATTTAATTTCACAATATTATTTATAGTTGATTTTACACCACAATAATGAAAATTTAATTAAAAAGATTAATACTGATTCAAGTTTTATTTATTAAAAATACAAACTTAATTTCAAAGGTAGAATGCTGGATTTTCAAAACAAAGGACGAGAGTTTAAAGAAATTATACTCTTGCCATCCCACAGCAAGTGAATATATTTGATAATTTCACACATTAAAATAATATGTAAATAAAATAGAGAATACTACTTTTATAAGATTACTCTTATTAACTATTCAGTGCAAAATTCGAACTCTCAGCTCTGCAATGAAAAGTAGAGTGGAATTGAAGGATGGTGAAGTCAGTGGCTCCAAATCCTCGTTGGGGCGGTTTACTAACACACACTCTCACGATCAAGTCAATTTTTGTTAAAGGATTATGAGTATTTTAGGTTAGAATTTTTTTGTACCTTTATTGCTTCAAGTAGGGTTCTAGAAAGTTTCATTTTGATTATCAGATATGGGAACTCATAATTCTCATATCACTCTTTGATTGGAGTCAGAGGGCGTATCCCTTTTGATATAAGATGATGATCACCACTTAGTAGTCGAAAATATTGTTCAAGTGTCATCAAGTAGCTCAAGATGAGGACACGCGTAAGTTACACTGGTCCGTAATCATCAAATCCTTTTTAGTGCCATCTAGTGGCTATGAATGAAAGGATTCAAATATACAAAAATTTGAGAATCTTTCACACCTTTTTGGATTGGGCAGGGTTAGTGGGAACTTGACATGTTCTCTTGTAGAATTCTGACGTCTATAAATTACCATTAATATAAGATAGTTGATTGATAGTGACACATATAGTATTAATTAAATAATACAATTGAAAAATATAATAATTAACATTACATTGAAATTTGAAAGGGTCATTCATTTTAGGATAAATATTTTTGTAAATGGACTACTCACAGTAGAACGAGTGAAGTATACATTACTAATTATTTTTATAAAAAAGCAAACTAATAATACTCATCTAATTAAATTCACTAACAATGTTTTTTTTAGTAAAATAGCACATATGAATTTTTCTTCTTCTTTTTACTTATGAAAGATATACTTCTATGTAAAGTAATATTTGAAGTAGAATAATATGTCACAAAAAATGAGAGTTTGAATTGAAAAATATTAAATAATAAGATAATTTCTCAAGTGCACACTTTAAAATGTTAATTTTAATTAAAGTAAACAATGTTTTTAGAAATAGATATGCTATGAGATTTTAAATCCATTGTGTTGGTTGGTACGACCTCGTAATAATCGGAATATATCAGAATGTATCAGTTCTTTATGAAATTAAATCAATTTCATACACACAGCGGAAATTAAATTGTGGCATACAAGATTAGCAAATTTTATTAGATTGATATGAAATTAACCAAGATGCATACAAGACAAATTATCAGATTAAACAATATTACTTATCACAGAATATGTTTAACATGCATCTAACATTAATCACATATACAGATATATCAAGATAGTAAATCAAAGGAGTTAAGGGTTAGAGAAGATTGCACCAAGAATTTATACTGGTTCAGTTGTCAACTTGACAACCTACATCCAGTCCTGAAAATCCAAACGGATTTCAGATTTTCTTCTCCAATAGAAAGAATCAATTACAGATTGTCCAGTTTCCTCCCCGAAACCTATCTATCTTAATGATCTCTTTCCTATTGATCACCCTCTGATCCTTGTAGATACTCAGCAATCTAACACAGAATCAAAGTCCGACTCTTTCTTGTTGAGCACTCTCACCCAAGAAAGTAGCCACCAGTTTCTAGCTGGCTTTTCTCGCTTTCGTTTTTGTTTCAAAGAATTATTACAAACAGAATTAAGGAAGAACAAAAAGTAGTCTTCAATCTTGGTCAATGTGGCTTCTCACAATTCTGGATATTCAAAGATTGTTCATGAGAACTCTGTCTTTTCTCTCAAGATCACTTTTCCAGCTCTCTCATTGATTGTTGATAATC